>NW_024470849.1:739822-824822 GCF_017639515.1 Carcharodon carcharias
GAGTGCCGCCCTGTCGGAGGTCAGTGCTGAGGAGCGCCGCACTGTCGGAGGGTCAGTGCTGAGGGAGTGCCGCAACTGTCAGGAGGGTCAGTGCTGAGGGAGTGCCGCACTGTCGAAGGGTCAGTGCTGAGGGAGCGCCGCACTGTCGGAGGTCAGTGCTGAGGGAGCGCCGCACTGTCGAGGGTCATGCTGAGGAGCGCCGCACTGTCGGAGGGTCAGCGCTGAGGGAGTGCCGCACTGTGGAGGGTCAGTGCTGAGGGAGCGCCGCACTGTCGGAGGTCAGTGCTGAGGGAGAGCCGCACTGTCGGAGGGTCAGTGCTGAGTGAGTGCCGCATAGTCGGAGGGTCAGCGCTGAGGGCGAGCCGCACTTTCGGAGGGTCAGTGCTGAGGGACAGCCGCTCTTTCGGAGGGTCAGTGCTGAGGGAGCGCCGCACTGTCGGAGGGTCAGTGCTGAGGGAGAGCCGCACTGTCGGAGGGTCAGTGCTGAGGGAGCGCCGCACTGTCGGAGGGTCAGTGCTGAGGGAGCGCTGCACTGTCGGAGGGTCAGTGCTGAGGAGCGCCGCACTGTCGGAGGGTCAGTGCTGAGGGAGCGCCGCACTGTCGGAGGGTCAGCGCTGAGGGATGCCGCACTGTCGGAGGGTCAGTGCTGAGGGAGTGCCGCACTGTCGGAGGGTCAGCGCTGAGGGAGTGCCGCACTGTCTGAGGGTCAGTGCTGAGGACTGCCGCACTGTCGGAGAGTCAGTGCTGAGGGAGTGCCGCACTGTCGGAGGGTCAGTGCTGAGGGAGCGCCGCACTGTCGGAGGGTCAGCGCTGAGGAGAGCCGCACTGTGGAGGGTCAGTGCTGAGGGAGCGCCATGCTGAGGGAGGGTCAAGCTGAGGGAGTGCCGCACTGTCGGAGGGTTTTGAGCGCCGCACTGTCGAGGTCAGTGCTGAGGAGTGCCGCACTGTCGGAGGGTCAGTGCTGAGGGAGTGCCGCACTGTCAGAGAGTCAGTGCTGAGGGAGTGCCGCACTGTCAGAGGGTCAGTGCTGAGGGAGTGCCGCACTGTCGGAGGGACAGTGCTGAGGGAGTGCCGCACTGTCGGTGGGTCAGCACTTGAGAGAGTGCCGCACTGTCGGACGGTCAGCGCTGAGGAAGCGCTGCACTGTCGGAGGGTCAGTGCTGAGGCAGTGCCGCACTGTCGGAGGGTCAGTGCTGAGGGAGCGCCGCACTGTCGGAGGTCAGCGCTGAGGGAGCGCCGCACTGTCGGAGGGTCAGTGCTGAGGGAGTGCCGCACTGTCAGAGGGTCAGTGCTGAGGGAGAGCCGCACTGTCGGAGGGTCAGTGCTGAGGGAGCGCCGCACTGTCGGAGGGTCAGCTGAGGGAGCGCCGCACTGTCGGAGGGTCATGCTGAGGGAGCGCCGCACTGTCGGAGGGTCAGTGCTGAGGGAGTGCCCGCACTGTCGGAGGGTCAGTGCTGAGGAGCGCCGCACTGTCGGAGGGACAGTGCTGAGGGAGTGCCGCACTGTCGGAGGTTCAGTGCTGAGGGAGAGCCGCACTGTGGAGGGTCAGTGCTGAGGGATGCCGTGCTGTCGGAGGGTCAGTGCTGAGGGAGTGCTGCACTGTCGGATGGTCAGCGCTGAGGGAGTGCCGCACTGTCGGAGGGTCAGCACTGGGGGAGAGCCGCACTGTCGGAGGGTCAGTGCTGAGGGAGAGCAGCACTGTTAGGGAGTCAGTGCTGAGGGAGTGCCGCACTGTCGGTGGATCAGTGCTGAGGGAGCGCCGCACTGTCGGAGGGTCAGCGCTGAGGAGTGCCGCACTGTCGGAGGGTCAGTGCTGAGGAGAGCCGCACTGTCGGAGGGTCAGTGCTGAGGGAGGCCGCACTGTCGGAGGGTCAGCGCTGAGGGAGAGCCGCACTGTCGGAGGGTCAGTGCTGAGGGAGGCCGCACTGTCGGAGGGTCAGTGCTGGAGGGAGCGCCGCACTGTCGGAGGGTCAGTGCTGAGGGAGTGCCGCACAGTCGGAGGGTCAGTGCTGAGGGAGCCCCGCACTGTCGGAGGGTCAGTGCTGAGGGAGTGCCGCACTGTGGAGGGTCATTGCTGAGGGAGCGCCGCACTGTCGGAGGGTCAGTGCTGAGGGAGCGCCGCACTGTCGGAGGGTCAGCGCTGAGGGAGTGCCGCACTGTCGGAGGGTCAGCGCTGAGGGAGTGCCGCACTGTCGGAGGGTCAGTGCTGAGGAGTGCCGCACTGTCGGAGGGTCAGTGCTGAGGGAGAGCCGCACTGTGGGAGGGTCAGTGCTGAGGGAGGGCCGCACTGAGGGAGGGTCAGAGCTGAGGGAGTGCCGCACTGTCGGAGGGTCAGCGCTGAGGAGGGTCAGTGCTGAGGGTGCCGCACTGTCGGAGGGTTAGTGCTGAGGGAGTGCCGCACTGTCGGAGAGTCAGTGCTGAGGGAGTGCCGCACTGTCAGAGGGTCAGTGCTGACGGAGGGCCGCACTGTGGGAGCGTCAGTGCTGAGGGAGTGCCACACTGTCGGAGGGTCAGTGCTGAGGGAGCGCCGCACTGTCGAAGGTCAGCGCTGAGGGAGTGCCGCACTGTCGGAGGGTCAGCTGCTGAGGGAGTGCCGCACTGTCGGAGGGTCAGTGCTGAGGGAGCGCCGCACTGTCGGAGGGTCAGCGCTGAGGGAGCGCCGCACTGTCGGAGGGTCAGTGCTGAGGGAGCGCCGCACTGTCGGAGGGTCAGTGCTGAGGGAGCGCCGCACTGTCAGAGGGTCAGTGCTGAGGGAGCGCCGCACTGTCGGAGGGTCAGTGCTGAGGGAGCGCCGCACTGTCGGAGGGTCAGTGCTGAGGGAGTGCCGCACTGTCGGAGGGTCAGCGCTGAGGGAGAGCCGCACTGTCGGAGGTCAGTGCTGAGGGAGTCAGTGCTCGGAGGGTCAGTGCTGAGGAGTGCCGCACTGTCGGAGGGTCAGCGCTGAGGGAGTGCCGCACTGTCGGAGGGTCAGTGCTGAGGGAGTGCCGCACTGTCGGAGGGTCAGTGCTGAGGGAGTGCCGCACTGTCGGAGGGTCAGTGCTGAGGGAGTGCCGCACTGTCGGAGGGTCAGTGCTGAGGGAGTGCCGCACTGTCGGAGGGTCAGTGCTGAGGGAGAGCCGCACTGTCGGAGGGTCAGTGCTGAGGGAGCGCCGCACTGTCGGAGGGTCAGCGCTGAGGGAGCGCCGCACTGTCGGAGGGTCAGTGCTGAGGAGCGCCGCACTGTCGGAGGGTCAGTGCTGAAGGAGCGCCGCACTGTCGGAGGGTCATTGGTGAGGGAGCGCCGCACTGTCGGAGGGTCAGTGCTGAGGGAGCGCCCCACTGTCGGAGGGCAGTGCTGAGGGAGCGCCGCACTGTCGGAGGGTCAGTGCTGAGGGAGTGCGCACTGTCGGAGGGTCAGCGCTGAGGGAGTGCCGCACTGTCGGAGGTCAGCGCTGAGGGAGTGCCGCACTGTCGAGGGTCAGTGCTGAGGAGAGCCGCACTGTCGGAGGGTCAGTGCTGAGGGAGGGCCGCACTGTGGGAGGGTCAGTGCTGAGGGAGTGCCGCACTGTCGGAGGAGGTCAGCGCTGAGGGAGGTCATGCGAGGAGGCCGCACTGTCGGAGGGTCAGTGCTGAGGGAGTGCCGCACTGTCGGAGGGTCAGTGCTGAGGGAGTGCCGCACTGTCGGAGGGTCAGTGCTGAGGGAGCGCCGCACTGTCGGAGGGTCAGTGCTGAGGGAGTGCCGCACTGTCGGAGGTCAGTGCTGAGGGAGCCGCACTGTCGAAGGGTCAGCGCTGAGGGAGTGCCGCACTGTCGGAGGGTCAGTGCTGAGGGAGTGCCGCACTGTCGGAGGGTCAGTGCTGAGGGAGCGCCGCACTGTCAGAGGGTCAGCGCTGAGGGAGCGCCGCACTGTCGGAGGGTCAGTGCTGAGGGAGTGCCGCACTGTCGGAGGGTCAGTGCTGAGGAGCGCCGCACTGTCAGGGTCAGTGCTGAGGGAGCGCCGCACTGTCGGAGGGTCAGCGCTGAGGGAGCGCCGCACTGTCGGAGGGTCAGTGCTGAAGGAGTGCCGCACTGTCGGAGGGTCAGCGCTGAGGGAGCGCCGCACTGTCGGAGGGTCAGTGCTGAGGGAGCGTCAGTGCTGGGAGGTCAGTGCTGAGGGAGTGCCGCACTGTCGGAGGGTCAGTGCTGAGGGAGTGCCGCACTGTCGGAGGTCAGTGCTGAGGGAGCGCCGCACTGTCGGAGGGTCAGTGCTGAGGGAGTGCCGCACTGTCGGAGGTCAGTGCTGAGGGAGTGCCGCACTGTCGGAGGGTCAGTGCTGAGGGAGGCCGCACTGTCGGAGGGTCAGTGCTGAGGAGTGCCGCACTGTCGGAGGGTCAGCTGAGGGACCGCCGCACTGTCGGAGGGTCAGTGCTGAGGGAGCGCCGCACTGTCGGAGGGTCAGTGCTGAGGGAGCGCCGCACTGTCGGAGGGTCTTTGCTGAGGGAGTGCCGCACTGTCAGTGGGTCAGTGCTGAGGGAGCGCCGCACTGTCGGAGGTCCAGTGTTGAGGCAGTGCCGCACTGTCGGATGGTCAGTGCAGAGGTAGCGCCGCACTGTCGGAGGGTCAGTACTGAGGGAGTGCCGCACTGTCGGAGGGTCATTGCTGAGGGAGAGCCGCACTGTCGGAGGGTCATTGCTGAGGCAGCGCCGCAATGTCGGTGGATCGGTGCTAAGGGAGTGCCGCACTGTCGAGGGTCAGTGCTGAGGGAGCGCCGCACTGTCGGAGGGTCAGTGCTGAGGGAGTGCCGCACTGTCGGAGGGTCATTGCTGAGGGATTGCCGCACTGTCGGAGGGTCAGTGCTGAGGGAGCGCCGCACTGTCGGAGGGTCAGTGCTGAGAGGGTCAGTGCCTGAGGAGGTCAGTGCTGAGGGAGGGTCAGTGCTGAGGGAGTGCCGCACTGTCAGAGGGTCAGTGCTGAGGGAGCGCCGCACTGTCGGAGGGTCAGCGCTGAGGGAGTGCCGCACTGTCGGAGGGTCAGTGCTGAGGGAGTGCCGCACTGTCGGAGGGCAGTGCTGAGGGAGTGCCGCACTGTCGGAGGTCAGCGTTGAGGGAGCGCTGCACTGTCGGAGGGTCAGTGCTGAGGGAGAGCCGCACTGTCGGAGGGTCAGTGCTGAGGGAGCGCCGCACTGTCGGAGGGTCAGTGCTGAGGTAGTGCCTCACTGTCGCAGGGTCAGTGCTGAGGGAGTGCCGCACTGTCGGAGGGTCAGTGCTGAGGGAGAGCCGCACTGTCGGAGGGTCAGTGCTGAGGGGATGCCGCGCTGTCGGAGGGTCAGTGCTGAGGGAGCGCCGCACTGTCGGAGGGTCAGTGCTGAGGGAGCGCCAAACTGTCAGAGGGTCAGTGCTGAGGGAGTGCCGCACTATCGGAGGGTCAGTGCTGAGGAGTGCCGCACTGTCGGAGGGTCAGTGCTGAGGGAGCGCCGCACTGTCGGAGGGTCAGTGCTGAGGGAGCCGCACTGTCGGAGGGTCAGTGCTGAGGGAGCGCCGCACTGTCGGAGGGTCAGCGCTGAGGGAGCGCCGCACTGTCGGAGGTTCAGTGCTGAGTCAGAGCTGAGGGAGCCGCACTGTCGGAGGGTCAGTGCTGAGGGAGCGCCGCACTGTCGGAGGGTCAGTGCTGAGGGAGAGCCGCACTGTCGGAGGGTCAGTGCTGAGGGAGCGCCGCACTGTCGGAGGGTCAGTGCTGAGGGAGAGCCGCACTGTCGGAGGGTCAGTGCTGAGGGAACGCCGCACTGTCGGAGAGTCAGTGCTGAGGGAGTGCCGCACTGTCAGAGGGTCAGCGCTGAGGGAGCGCCGCACTGTCGGAGGGTCAGTGCTGAGGGAGCGCCGCACTGTCGGAGGGTCAGCGCTGAAGGAGTGCCGCACTGTCGGAGGGTCAGTGCTGAGGGAGAGCCGCACTGTCGGAGGGTCAGTGCTGAGGGAGAGCCGCACTGAGGAGGTCAGTGCTGAGGGAGTGCCGCACTGTGGAGGGTCAGTGCTGAGGGAGCGCCGCACTGTCGGAGGGTCAGTGCTGAGGGAGAGCCGCACTGTCGGAGGGTCAGTGCTGAGGGAGTGCCGCACTGTCGGAGGGTCAGCGCTGAGGGAGTGCCGCACTGTCGGAGGGTCAGCGCTGAGGGAGTGCGGCACTGTCGGAGGGTCAGTGCTGAGGGAGCGCCGCACTGTCGGAGGGTCAGCGTCGAGGGAGCGCCGCACTGTCGGAGGGTCAGTGCTGAGGGAGTGCCGCACTGTCGGATGGTCAGTGCTGAGGGAGAGCCGCACTGTGGGAGGGTCAGCGCTGAGGGAGCGCCGCACTGTGGGAGGGTCAGCGCTGAGGAGAGCCGCACTGTCGGAGGGTCAGTCTGAGGGAGCGCCGCACTGTCGGAGGGTCAGTGCTGAGGGAGTGCCGCACTGTCGGAGGGTCAGTGCTGAGGGAGAGCCGCACTGTTGGAGGGTCAGTGCTGAGGGAGTGCTGCACTGTCGGAGGGTCAGTACTGAGGGAGTGCTGCACTGTCGGAGGTTCAGTACTGAGGGATCTCCACACTGTCAGATGGTGAGTACTGAGGTAGGGTCGCACAGTTGGAGGGTCAGTATTGAGGGAGCGCCGCACTGTCGGAGGGTCAGTGCTGAGGGAATGCCGCACTGTCGGAGTGTCAGTACTGAGGGAGTGCCGCACTGTCTAAGAGTCAGCGCTGAGGGAGTGCGCACTGTCGGAGGGTCAGTGCTGAGGGAGTGCCGCACTGTCGGAGGGTCAGTGCTGAGGGAGCGCCGCACTGTCAGAGGGTCAGTGCTGAGGGAGCGCCGCACTGTCGGAGGGTCAGCGCTGAGGGAGAGCCGCAATGTCGGAGGGTCAGCGCTGAGGGAGGGTCAGTGCTGAGGAAGGGTCAGTGCTGAGGGAGTGCCGCACTGTCGGAGGGTCAGCACTGAGGGAGGGCCCATGCTGAGGGCAGTGCCGCACTGTCGGAGGGTCAGTGCTGAGGGAGTGCCGCACTGTCGGAGGGTCAGCGCTGAGGGAGTGCCGCACTGTCGGAAGGGTCAGCGCTGAGGGAGTGCCGCACTGTCGGAGGGTCAGTGCTGAGGGAGTGCCTCACTGTCGGAGGGTCAGTGCTGAGGAGCGCCGCACTGTCGGAGGGTCAGTGCTGAGGGAGCGCCTCACTGTCGGGGGGTCAGTTCTGAGAGACGCCGCACTGTCGGAGGGTCAGTGCTGAGGGAGCGCCGCACTGTCGGAGGGTCAGTGCTGAGGGAGTGCCGCACTGTCGGAGGGTCAGTGCTGAGGGAGCCTGCACTGTCGGAGGGTCAGTGCTGAGGGAGCGCTGCACTGTCGGATGGTCAGTGCTGAGGCAGTGCCGCACTGTCGGAGGGTCAGCGCTGAGGGAGAGCCGCACTGTCGGAGGGTCAGTGCTGAGGGAGGGCCGCACTGAGGGAGGGTCAGAGCTGAGGGAGTGCCGCACTGTCGAGGGTCAGCGCTGAGGGAGTGCCGCACTGTCGGAGGGTCAGCGCTGAGGGAGTGCCGCACTGTCGGAGGGTCAGTGCTGAGGGAGTGCCGCACTGTCGGAGGACAGTGCTGAGGGAGCGCCGCACTGTCGGAGAGTCAGTGCTGAGGGAGTGCCGCACTGTCGGAGGGTCAGTGCTGAGGGAGTGCCGCACTGTGGAGGGTCAGTGCTGAGGGAGAGCCGCACTGTCAGAGGGTCAGTGCTGAGGGAGTGCCGCACTGTCGGAGGTCAGTGCTGAGGGAGTGCCGCACTGTCGGAGGGTCAGCGCTGAGGAGCGCCGCACTGTCGGAGGGTCAGTGCTGAGGGAGCGCCGCACTGTCGGAGGGTCAGTGCTGAGGGAGCGCCGCACTGTCGGAGGGTCAGCGCTGAGGAGTGCCGCACTGTGAGAGGGTCAGTGCTGAGGGAGCGCCGCACTGTCGGAGGGTCAGTGCTGAGGGAGAGCCGCACTGTCGGAGGGTCAGTGCTGAGGGAGCGCCGCACTGTCGGAGGGTCAGCGCTGAGGGAGAGCCGCACTGTCGGAGGGTCAGTGCTGAGGGAGAGCCGCACTGTCGGAGGGTCAGCGCTGAGGGAGCGCCGCACTGTCGGAGGGTCAGTGCTGAGGGAGAGCCGCACTGTCGGAGGGTCAGTGCTGAGGGAGCGCCGCACTGTCGGAGGGTCAGTGCTGAGGGAGCGCTGCACTGTCGGAGGGTCAGTGCTGAGGGACGCCGCACTGTCGGAGGGTCAGTGCTGAGGGAGGCCGCACTGTCGGAGGGTCAGCGCTGAGGGAGTGCCGCACTGTCGGAGGGTCAGCGCTGAGGGAGTGCCGCACTGTCGGAGGTCAGCGCTGAGGGAGTGCCGCACTGTCGGAGGTCAGTGCTGAGGGAGCTGCCGCACTGTCGGAGGGTCAGCGCTGAGGGAGCGCCGCACTGTGGGAGGGTCAGTGCTGAGGGAGCGCCGCACTGTCGGAGGGTCAGCGCTGAGGGAGAGCCGCACTGGGAGGGTCGGTGCTGAGGGAGTGTCGTGCTGTCGGAGGGTCAGTACTGAGGGAGTGCTGCACTGTCGGAGGGTCAGCGCTGAGTGAGGGTCAGTGCTGAGGGAGTGCCGCACTGTCGGAGGGTCAGTGCTGAGGGAGTGCCGCACTGTCGGAGGGTCAGTGCTGAGGGAGTGCCGCACTGTCGGAGGGTCAGTGCTGAGGGAGTGCCGCACTGTCGGAGGGTCAGTGCTGAGGGAGAGCCGCACTGTCGGAGGGTCAGCGCTGAGGGAATGCCGCACTGTCGGTGTGTCAGTGCTGAGGGAGAGCCGCACTGTTGGAGGGTCAGTGCTGAGGGAGAGCCGCACTGTCGGAGGGTCAGTGCTGAGGGAGCGCCGCACTGTCGGAGGGTCAGTGCTGAGGGAGCGCCGCACTGTCGGAGGGTCAGTGCTGAGGGAGTGCCGCACTGTCGGAGGGTCAGTGCTGAGGGAGCGCCGCACTGTCGGAGGGTCAGCGCTGAGGGAGCGCCGCACTGTCGGAGGGTCAGTGCTGAGGGAGAGCCGCACTGTCGGAGGGTCAGTGCTGAGGGAGCGCCGCACTGTCGGAGGGTCAGTGCTGAGGAGAGCCGCACTGTCGGAGGGTCAGTGCTGAGGGAGCGCCGCACTGTCGGAGGGTCAGTGCTGAGGGAGTGCCGCACTGTCGGAGGGTCAGTACTGAGGGAGCGCCGCACTGTCGGAGGGTCAGTACTGAGGGAGCGCCGCACTGTCGGAGGGTCAGTGCTGAGGGAGCGCCGCACTGTCGGAGGGTCAGCGCTGAGGGAGTGCCGCACTGTCGGAGGGTCAGTGCTGAGGGAGTGCCGCACTGTCGGAGGGTCAGTGCTGAGGGAGAGCCGCACTGTCGGAGGGTCAGTGCTGAGGGAGTGCCGCACTGTCGGAGGGTCAGTGCTGAGGGAGCGCCGCACTGTCGGAGGGTCAGTGCTGAGGGAGCGCCGCACTGTCGGAGGGTCAGTGCTGAGGGAGAGCCGCACTGTCGGAGGGTCAGTGCTGAGGGAGCGCCGCACTGTCGGAGGGTCAGTGCTGAGGGAGCGCCGCACTGTCGGAGGGTCAGTGCTGAGGGAGTGCCGCACTGTCGGAGGGTCAGTGCTGAGGGAGCGCCGCACTGTCGGAGGGTCAGTGCTGAGGGAGCGCCGCACTGTGGAGGGTCAGTGCTGAGGAGTGCCGCACTGTCGGAGGGTCAGTGCTGAGGGAGTGCCGCACTGTCGGAGGGTCAGTGCTGAGGGAGCGCCGCACTGTCGGAGGGTCAGCGCTGAGGGAGAGCCGCACTGTCGGAGGGTCAGTGCTGAGGGAGCGCCGCACTGTCGGAGGGTCAGTGCTGAGGGAGTGCCGCACTGTCGGAGGGTCAGTGCTGAGGGAGAGCCGCACTGTCGGAGGGTCAGTGCTGAGGGAGCGCCGCACTGTCGGAGGGTCAGTGCTGAGGGAGAGCCGCACTGTCGGAGGGTCAGTGCTGAGGGAGCACCGCACTGTCGGAGGGTCAGTGCTGAGGGAGCACCGCACTGTCGGAGGGTCAGTGCTGAGGGAGCGCCGCACTGTCGGAGGGTCAGTGCTGAGGGAGCGCCGCACTGTCGGAGGGTCAGTGCTGAGGGAGTGCCGCACTGTCGGAGGGTCAGCGCTGAGGGAGTGCCGCACTGTCGGAGGGTCAGCGCTGAGGGAGTGCCGCACTGTCGGAGGGTCAGTGCTGAGGGAGTGCCGCACTGTCGGAGGGTCAGTGCTGAGGGAGCGCCGCACTGTCGGAGGGTCAGTGCTGAGGGAGCGCCGCACTGTCGGAGGGTCAGCGCTGAGGGAGAGCCGCACTGTCGGAGGGTCAGTGCTGAGGAGGGCCGCACTGTCGGAGGGTCAGTGCTGAGGGAGTGCCGCACTGTCGGAGGGTCAGCGCTGAGGGAGGGTCAGTGCTGAGGAGTGCCGCACTGTCGGAGGGTCAGTGCTGAGGGAGCGCCGCACTGTCGGAGGGTCAGTGCTGAGGGAGTGCCGCACTGTCGGAGGGTCAGTGCTGAGGGAGTGCCGCACTGTCGGAGGGTCAGTGCTGAGGGAGTGCCGCACTGTCGGAGGGTCAGTGCTGAGGGAGCGCCGCACTGTCGGAGGGTCAGTGCTGAGGGAGCGCCGCACTGTCGGAGGGTCAGTGCTGAGGGAGTGCCGCACTGTCGGAGGGTCAGTGCTGAGGGAGCGCCGCACTGTCGGAGGGTCAGTGCTGAGGGAGCGCCGCACTGTCGGAGGGTCAGTGCTGAGGGAGCGCCGCACTGTCGGAGGGTCAGTGCTGAGGGAGCGCCGCACTGTCGGAGGGTCAGTGCTGAGGGAGAGCCGCACTGTCGGAGGGTCAGTGCTGAGGGAGCGCCGCACTGTCGGAGGGTCAGTGCTGAGGGAGTGCCGCACTGTCGGAGGGTCAGTGCTGAGGGAGCGCCGCACTGTCGGAGGGTCAGTGCTGAGGGAGTGCCGCACTGTCGGAGGGTCAGTGCTGAGGGAGCGCCGCACTGTCGGAGGGTCAGTGCTGAGGGAGGCCGCACTGTCGGAGGGTCAGTGCTGAGGGAGTGCCGCACTGTCGGAGGGTCAGTGCTGAGGGAGAGCCGCACTGTCGGAGGGTCAGTGCTGAGGGAGTGCCGCACTGTCGGAGGGTCAGTGCTGAGGGAGTGCCGCACTGTCGGAGGGTCAGTGCTGAGGGAGCGCCGCACTGTCGGAGGGTCAGTGCTGAGGGAGTGCCGCACTGTCGGAGGGTCAGTGCTGAGGGAGCGCCGCACTGTCGGAGGGTCAGTGCTGAGGGAGCGCCGCACTGTCGGAGGGTCAGTGCTGAGGGAGCGCCGCACTGTCGGAGGGTCAGTGCTGAGGGAGTGCCGCACTGTCGGAGGGTCAGTGCTGAGGGAGTGCCGCACTGTCGGAGGGTCAGTGCTGAGGGAGCGCCGCACTGTCGGAGGGTCAGTGCTGAGGGAGCCGCACTGTCGGAGGTCAGTGCTGAGGGAGCGCCGCACTGTCGGAGGGTCAGTGCTGAGGGAGAGCCGCACTGTCGGAGGGTCAGTGCTGAGGGAGCGCCGCACTGTCGGAGGGTCAGTGCTGAGGGAGCGCCGCACTGTCGGAGGGTCAGTGCTGAGGGAGTGCCGCACTGTCGGAGGGTCAGTGCTGAGGGAGCGCCGCACTGTCGGAGGGTCAGTGCTGAGGGAGTGCCGCACTGTCGGAGGGTCAGTGCTGAGGGAGCGCCGCACTGTCGGAGGGTCAGTGCTGAGGGAGCGCCGCACTGTCGGAGGGTCAGCGCTGAGGGAGTGCCGCACTGTCGGAGGGTCAGTGCTGAGGGAGCGCCGCACTGTCGGAGGGTCAGTGCTGAGGGAGTGCCGCACTGTCGGAGGGTCAGTGCTGAGGGAGTGCCGCACTGTCGGAGGGTCAGTGCTGAGGGAGCGCCGCACTGTCGGAGGGTCAGTGCTGAGGGAGTGCCGCACTGTCGGAGGGTCAGTGCTGAGGGAGCGCCGCACTGTCGGAGGGTCAGTGCTGAGGGAGCGCCGCACTGTCGGAGGGTCAGTGCTGAGGGAGTGCCGCACTGTCGGAGGGTCAGCGCTGAGGAGGCAGTCTGAGGCAGTGCCGCACTGTCGGAGGGTCAGTGCTGAGGGAGTGCCGCACTCTCGTAGGGTCAGTGCTGAGGGAGTGCCGCACTGTCGGAGGGTCAGTGCTGAGGGAGTGCCGCACTGTCGGAGGGTCAGTGCTGAGGGAGTGCCGCACTGTCGGAGGGTCAGTGCTGAGGGAGCGCCGCACTGTCGGAGGGTCAGTGCTGAGGGAGCGCCGCACTGTCGGAGGGTCAGTGCTGAGGGAGTGCCGCACTGTCGGAGGGTCAGTGCTGAGGGAGCGCCGCACTGTCGGAGGGTCAGTGCTGAGGGAGCGCCGCACTGTCGGAGGGTCAGTGCTGAGGGAGAGCCGCACTGTCGGAGGGTCAGTGCTGAGGGAGCGCCGCACTGTCGGAGGGTCAGTGCTGAGGGAGCGCCGCACTGTCGGAGGGTCAGTGCTGAGGGAGCGCCGCACTGTCGGAGGGTCAGTGCTGAGGGAGTGCCGCACTGTCGGAGGGTCAGTGCTGAGGGAGTGCCGCACTGTCGGAGGGTCAGTGCTGAGGGAGTGCCGCACTGTCAGAGGGTCAGTGCTGAGGGAGTGCCGCACTGTCGGAGGGTCAGTGCTGAGGGAGTGCCGCACTGTCGGAGGGTCAGTGCTGAGGGAGCGCCGCACTGTCGGAGGGTCAGTGCTGAGGGAGCGCCGCACTGTCGGAGGGTCAGTGCTGAGGGAGTGCCGCACTGTCGGAGGGTCAGTGCTGAGGGAGTGCCGCACTGTCGGAGGGTCAGTGCTGAGGGAGCGCCGCACTGTCGGAGGGTCAGTGCTGAGGGAGCGCCGCACTGTCGGAGGGTCAGTGCTGAGGGAGCGCCGCACTGTCGGAGGGTCAGTGCTGAGGGAGCGCCGCACTGTCGGAGGGTCAGTGCTGAGGGAGCGCCGCACTGTCGGAGGGTCAGTGCTGAGGGAGGCCGCACTGTCGGAGGGTCAGTGCTGAGGGAGCGCCGCACTGTCGGAGGGTCAGTGCTGAGGGAGCGCCGCACTGTCGGAGGGTCAGTGCTGAGGGAGCGCCGCACTGTCGGAGGGTCAGTGCTGAGGGAGCGCCGCACTGTCGGAGGGTCAGTGCTGAGGGACCGCCGCACTGTCGGATCGTCAGTATTGAGGGAGAGCCGCACTGTCGGAGGGTCAGTGCTGAGGGAGCGCCGCACTGTCGGAGGGTCAGTGCCGAGGGAGTGCCTCACTGTCGGAGGGTCAGTGCTGAGGGAGTGCCGCACTGTCGGAGGGTCAGCGCTGAGTGAGCGCCGCACTGTCGGAGGGTCAGCGCTGAGGGAGTGCCGCACTGTCGGAGGGTCCGGGCTGAGGGAGAGCCGCACTGTCGGAGGGTCAGTGCTGAGGGAGGGCAGTGCTGAGGAGGGTCAGTGCTGTCGGAGGGTCAGTGCTGAGGGAGCGCCGCACTGTCGGAGGGTCAGTGCTGAGGGAGCGCCGCACTGTCGGAGGGTCAGTGCTGAGGAGAGCCGCACTGTCGGAGGGTCAGTGCTGAGGGAGTGCCGCACTGTCGGAGGGTCAGTGCTGAGGGAGTGCCGCACTGTCGGAGGGTCAGTGCTGAGGGAGCGCCGCACTGTCGGAGGGTCAGCGCTGAGGGAGCGCCGCACTGTCGGAGGGTCAGTGCTGAGGGAGTGCCGCACTGTCGGAGGGTCAGTGCTGAGGGAGTGCCGCACTGTCGGAGGGTCAGCGCTGAGGGAGCGCCGCACTGTCGGAGGGTCAGCGCTGAGGGAGAGCCGCACTGTCGGAGGGTCAGTGCTGAGGGAGAGCCGCACTGTCGGAGGGTCAGTGCTGAGGGAGTGCCGCACTGTCGGAGGGTCAGTGCTGAGGGAGCGCCGCACTGTCGGAGGGTCAGTGCTGAGGGAGAGCCGCACTGTCGGAGGGTCAGTGCTGAGGGAGTGCCGCACTGTCGGAGGGTCAGTGCTGAGGGAGTGCCGCACTGTCGGAGGGTCAGTGCTGAGGGAGAGCCGCACTGTCGGAGGGTCAGTGCTGAGGGAGCGCCGCACTGTCGGAGGGTCAGTGCTGAGGGAGTGCCGCACTGTCGGAGGGTCAGCGCTGAGGGAGCGCCGCACTGTCGGAGGGTCAGTGCTGAGGGAGCGCCGCACTGTCGGAGGGTCAGTGCTGAGGGAGCGCCGCACTGTCGGAGGGTCAGTGCTGAGGGAGTGCCGCACTGTCGGAGGGTCAGCGCTGAGGGAGTGCCGCACTGTCGGAGGGTCAGTGCTGAGGAGCGCCGCACTGTCGGAGGGTCAGTGCTGAGGGAGCGCCGCACTGTCGGAGGGTCAGTGCTGAGGGAGAGCCGCACTGTCGGAGGGTCAGTGCTGAGGGAGCGCCGCACTGTCGGAGGGTCAGTGCTGAGGGAGCGCCGCACTGTCGGAGGGTCAGTGCTGAGGGAGCGCCGCACTGTCGCAGGGTCAGTGCTGAGGGAGTGCCGCACTGTCGGAGGGTCAGTGCTGAGGGAGAGCCGCACTGTCGGAGGGTCAGTGCTGAGGGAGCGCCGCACTGTCGGAGGGTCAGTGCTGAGGGAGCGCCGCACTGTCGGAGGGTCAGTGCTGAGGGAGGCCGCACTGTCGGAGGGTCAGTGCTGAGGGAGGGCCGCACTGTCGGAGGGTCAGCTGAGGGAGGGAGTGCCGCACTGTCGGAGGGTCAGTGCTGAGGGAGTGCCGCACTGTCGGAGGGTCAGTGCTGAGGGAGCGCCGCACTGTCGGAGGGTCAGTGCTGAGGGAGCGCCGCACTGTCGGAGGGTCAGTGCTGAGGGAGAGCCGCACTGTCGGAGGGTCAGTGCTGAGGGAGTGCCGCACTGTCGGAGGGTCAGTGCTCAGGGAGCGCCGCACTGTCGGAGGGTCAGTGCTGAGGGAGCGCCGCACTGTCGGAGGGTCAGTGCTGAGGGAGCGCCGCACTGTCGGAGGGTCAGTGCTGAGGGAGCGCCGCACTGTCGGAGGGTCAGTGCTGAGGGAGCCGCACCGCACTGTCGGAGGGTCAGTGCTGAGGGAGCGCCGCACTGTCGGAGGGTCAGTGCTGAGGGAGCGCCGCACTGTCGGAGGGTCAGTGCTGAGGGAGCGCCGCACTGTCGGAGGGTCAGTGCTGAGGGAGCGCCGCACTGTCGGAGGGTCAGTGCTGAGGGAGAGCCGCACTGTGGGGGTCAGTGCTGAGGGAGCCGCACTGTCGGAGGGTCAGTGCTGAGGGAGCGCCGCACTGTCGGAGGGTCAGTGCTGAGGGAGCGCCGCACTGTCGGAGGGTCAGTGCTGAGGGAGTGCCGCACTGTCGGAGGGTCAGTGCTGAGGGAGCGCCGCACTGTCGGAGGGTCAGTGCTGAGGGAGTGCCGCACTGTCGGAGGGTCAGTGCTGAGGGAGAGCCGCACTGTCGGAGGGTCAGTGCTGAGGGAGCGCCGCACTGTCGGAGGGTCAGTGCTGAGGGAGTGCCGCACTGTCGGAGGGTCAGCGCTGAGGGAGCGCCGCACTGTCGGAGGGTCAGTGCTGAGGGAGCGCCGCACTGTCGGAGGGTCAGTGCTGAGGGAGTGCCGCACTGTCGGAGGGTCAGTGCTGAGGGAGTGCCGCACTGTCGGAGGGTCAGTGCTGAGGGAGCGCCGCACTGTCGGAGGGTCAGTGC
This sequence comes from Carcharodon carcharias, assembly GCF_017639515.1. NCBI lineage: Eukaryota > Metazoa > Chordata > Chondrichthyes > Lamniformes > Lamnidae > Carcharodon > Carcharodon carcharias. Next base: position 755,466 of record NW_024470849.1, read on the forward strand.
TGAGGGAGAGCCGCACTGTCGGAGGGTCAGTGCTGAGGGAGCGCCGCACTGTCGGAGGGTCAGTGCTGAGGGAGAGCCGCACTGTCGGAGGGTCAGTGCTGAGGGAGCGCCGCACTGTCGGAGGGTCAGTGCTGAGGGAGCGCCGCACTGTCGGAGGGTCAGTGCTGAGGGAGCGCCGCACTGTCGGAGGGTCAGTGCTGAGGGAGCGCCGCACTGTCGGAGGGTCAGTGCTGAGGGAGAGCCGCACTGTCGGAGGGTCAGTGCTGAGGGAGCGCCGCACTGTCGGAGGGTCAGTGCTGAGGGAGAGCCGCACTGTCGGAGGGTCAGTGCTGAGGGAGCGCCGCACTGTCGGAGGGTCAGTGCTGAGGGAGTGCCGCACTGTCGGAGGGTCAGTGCTGAGGGAGAGCCGCACTGTCGGAGGGTCAGTGCTGAGGGAGCGCCGCACTGTCGGAGGGTCAGTGCTGAGGGAGTGCCGCACTGTCGGAGGGTCAGTGCTGAGGGAGTGCCGCACTGTCGGAGGGTCAGTGCTGAGGGAGCGCCGCACTGTCGGAGGGTCAGTGCTGAGGGAGTGCCGCACTGTCGGAGGGTCAGCGCTGAGGGAGTGCCGCACTGTCGGAGGGTCAGTGCTGAGGGAGAGCCGCACTGTCGGAGGGTCAGTGCTGAGGGAGTGCCGCACTGTCGGAGGGTCAGTGCTGAGGGAGTGCCGCACTGTCGGAGGGTCAGTGCTGAGGGAGCGCCGCACTGTCGGAGGGTCAGTGCTGAGGGAGTGCCGCACTGTCGGAGGGTCAGTGCTGAGGGAGTGCCGCACTGTCGGAGGGTCAGTGCTGAGGGAGTGCCGCACTGTCGGAGGGTCAGTGCTGAGGGAGTGCCGCACTGTCGGAGGGTCAGTGCTGAGGGAGCGCCGCACTGTCGGAGGGTCAGTGCTGAGGGAGCGCCGCACTGTCGGAGGGTCAGTGCTGAGGGAGAGCCGCACTGTCGGAGGGTCAGTGCTGAGGGAGTGCCGCACTGTCGGAGGGTCAGTGCTGAGGGAGTGCCGCACTGTCGGAGGGTCAGTGCTGAGGGAGAGCCGCACTGTCGGAGGGTCAGTGCTGAGGGAGCGCCGCACTGTCGGAGGGTCAGTGCTGAGGGAGCGCCGCACTGTCGGAGGGTCAGTGCTGAGGGAGAGCCGCACTGTCGGAGGGTCAGTGCTGAGGGAGCGCCGCACTGTCGGAGGGTCAGTGCTGAGGGAGAGCCGCACTGTCGGAGGGTCAGCGCTGAGGGAGTGCCGCACTGTCGGAGGGTCAGTGCTGAGGGAGTGCCGCACTGTCGGAGGGTCAGTGCTGAGGGAGTGCCGCACTGTCGGAGGGTCAGTGCTGAGGGAGCGCCGCACTGTCGGAGGGTCAGTGCTGAGGGAGCGCCGCACTGTCGGAGGGTCAGTGCTGAGGGAGTGCCGCACTGTCGGAGGGTCAGTGCTGAGGGAGTGCCGCACTGTCGGAGGGTCAGTGCTGAGGGAGCGCCGCACTGTCGGAGGGTCAGTGCTGAGGGAGAGCCGCACTGTCGGAGGGTCAGTGCTGAGGGAGCGCCGCACTGTCGGAGGGTCAGTGCTGAGGGAGTGCCGCACTGTCGGAGGGTCAGTGCTGAGGGAGCGCCGCACTGTCGGAGGGTCAGTGCTGAGGGAGCGCCGCACTGTCGGAGGGTCAGTGCTGAGGGAGTGCCGCACTGTCGGAGGGTCAGTACTGTGGGAGTGCCGCACTGTCGGAGGGTCAGTGCTGAGGGAGTGCCGCACTGTCGGAGGGTCAGTGCTGAGGGAGTGCCGCACTGTCGGAGGGTCAGTGCTGAGGGAGCGCCGCACTGTCGGAGGGTCAGTGCTGAGGGAGAGCCGCACTGTCGGAGGGTCAGTGCTGAGGGAGTGCCGCACTGTCGGAGGGTCAGTGCTGAGGGAGTGCCGCACTGTCGGAGGGTCAGTGCTGAGGGAGTGCCGCACTGTCGGAGGGTCAGTGCTGAGGGAGCGCCGCACTGTCGGAGGGTCAGTGCTGTGGGAGCGCCGCACTGTCGGAGGGTCAGTGCTGAGGGAGTGCCGCACTGTCGGAGGGTCAGTGCTGAGGGAGAGCCGCACTGTCGGAGGGTCAGTGCTGAGGGAGCGCCGCACTGTCGGAGGGTCAGTGCTGAGGGAGAGCCGCACTGTCGGAGGGTCAGTGCTGAGGGAGCGCCGCACTGTCGGAGGGTCAGTGCTGAGGGAGAGCCGCACTGTCGGAGGGTCAGTGCTGAGGGAGCGCCGCACTGTCGGAGGGTCAGTGCTGAGGGAGAGCCGCACTGTCGGAGGGTCAGTGCTGAGGGAGAGCCGCACTGTCGGAGGGTCAGTGCTGAGGGAGCGCCGCACTGTCGGAGGGTCAGTGCTGAGGGAGAGCCGCACTGTCGGAGGGTCAGTGCTGAGGGAGCGCCGCACTGTCGGAGGGTCAGTGCTGAGGGAGAGCCGCACTGTCGGAGGGTCAGTGCTGAGGGAGAGCCGCACTGTCGGAGGGTCAGTGCTGAGGGAGAGCCGCACTGTCGGAGGGTCAGTGCTGAGGGAGAGCCGCACTGTCATAGGGTCAGTGCTGAGGGAGAGCCGCACTGTCGGAGGGTCAGCGCTGAGGGAGCGCCGCACTGTCATAGGGTCAGTGCTGAGGGAGAGCCGCACTGTCGGAGGGTCAGTGCTGAGGGAGGCCGCACTGTCGGAGGGTCAGTGCTGAGGGAGTGCCGCTCTCTCGGAGGGTCAGTGCTGAGGGAGCGCCGCACTGTCGGAGGGTCAGTGCTGAGGGAGTGCCGCACTGTCGGAGGGTCAGTGCTGAGGGAGTGCCGCACTGTCGGAGGGTCAGTGCTGAGGGAGCGCCGCACTGTCGGAGGGTCAGTGCTGAGGGAGCGCCGCACTGTCGGAGGGTCAGTGCTGAGGGAGCGCCGCACTGTCGGAGGGTCAGTGCTGAGGGAGAGCCGCACTGTCGGAGGGTCAGTGCTGAGGGAGAGCCGCACTGTCGGAGGGTCAGTGCTGAGGGAGTGCTGCACTGTCGGAGGGTCAGTGCTGAGGGAGAGCCGCACTGTTGGAGGGTCAGTGCTGAGGGAGCGCCGCACTGTCGGAGGGTCAGTGCTGAGGGAGTGCCGCACTGTCGGAGGGTCAGTGCTGAGGGAGTGCCGCACTGTCGGAGGGTCAGTGCTGAGGGAGAGCCGCACTGTCGGAGGGTCAGTGCTGAGGGAGTGCCGCACTGTCGGAGGGTCAGTGCTGAGGGAGAGCCGCACTGTCGGAGGGTCAGTGCTGAGGGAGAGCCGCACTGTCGGAGGGTCAGTGCTGAGGGAGAGCCGCACTGTCGGAGGGTCAGTGCTGAGGGAGAGCCGCACTGTCGGAGGGTCAGTGCTGAGGGAGCGCCGCACTGTCGGAGGGTCAGTGCTGAGGGAGCGCCGCACTGTCGGAGGGTCAGTGCTGAGGGAGCGCCGCACTGTCGGAGGGTCAGTGCTGAGGGAGCGCCGCACTGTCGGAGGGTCAGTGCTGAGGGAGCGCCGCACTGTCGGAGGGTCAGTGCTGAGGGAGTGCCGCACTGTCGGAGGGTCAGTGCTGAGGGAGCGCCGCACTGTCGGAGGGTCAGTGCTGAGGGAGAGCCGCACTGTCGGAGGGTCAGTGCTGAGGGAGAGCCGCACTGTCGGAGGGTCAGTGCTGAGGGAGGCCGCACTGTCGGAGGGTCAGTGCTGAGGGAGCGCCGCACTGTCGGAGGGTCAGTGCTGAGGGAGCGCCGCACTGTCGGAGGGTCAGTGCTGAGGGAGCGCCGCACTGTCGGAGGGTCAGTGCTGAGGGAGCGCCGCACTGTCGGAGGGTCAGTGCTGAGGGAGTGCCGCACTGTCGGAGGGTCAGTGCTGAGGGAGCGCCGCACTGTCGGAGGGTCAGTGCTGAGGGAGAGCCGCACTGTCGGAGGGTCAGTGCTGAGGGAGAGCCGCACTGTCGGAGGGTCAGTGCTGAGGGAGAGCCGCACTGTCGGAGGGTCAGTGCTGAGGGAGCGCCGCACTGTCGGAGGGTCAGTGCTGAGGGAGTGCCGCACTGTCGGAGGGTCAGTGCTGAGGGAGCGCCGCACTGTCGGAGGGTCAGTGCTGAGGGAGCGCCGCACTGTCGGAGGGTCAGTGCTGAGGGAGAGCCGCACTGTCGGAGGGTCAGTGCTGAGGGAGCGCCGCACTGTCGGAGGGTCAGTGCTGAGGGAGTGCCGCACTGTCGGAGGGTCAGTGCTGAGGGAGAGCCGCACTGTCGGAGGGTCAGTGCTGAGGGAGAGCCGCACTGTCGGAGGGTCAGTGCTGAGGGAGCGCCGCACTGTCGGAGGGTCAGTGCTGAGGGAGAGCCGCACTGTCGGAGGGTCAGTGCTGAGGGAGCGCCGCACTGTCGGAGGGTCAGTGCTGAGGGAGAGCCGCACTGTCGGAGGGTCAGTGCTGAGGGAGTGCAGCACTGTCGGAGGGTCAGTGCTGAGGGAGCGCCGCACTGTCGGAGGGTCAGTGCTGAGGGAGTGCCGCACTGTCGGAGGGTCAGTGCTGAGGGAGCGCCGCACTGTCGGAGGGTCAGTGCTGAGGGAGAGCCGCACTGTCGGAGGGTCAGTGCTGAGGGAGCGCCGCACTGTCGGAGGGTCAGTGCTGAGGGAGTGCCGCACTGTCGGAGGGTCAGTGCTGAGGGAGCGCCGCACTGTCGGAGGGTCAGTGCTGAGGGAGAGCCGCACTGTCGGAGGGTCAGTGCTGAGGGAGCGCCGCACTGTCGGAGGGTCAGTGCTGAGGGAGCGCCGCACTGTCGGAGGGTCAGTGCTGAGGGAGTGCCGCACTGTCGGAGGGTCAGTGCTGAGGGAGCGCCGCACTGTCGGAGGGTCAGTGCTGAGGGAGCGCCGCACTGTCGGAGGGTCAGTGCTGAGGGAGCGCCGCACTGTCGGAGGGTCAGTGCTGAGGGAGTGCCGCACTGTCGGAGGGTCAGTGCTGAGGGAGCGCCGCACTGTCGGAGGGTCAGTGCTGAGGGAGCGCCGCACTGTCGGAGGGTCAGTGCTGAGGGAGTGCCGCACTGTCGGAGGGTCAGTGCTGAGGGAGCGCCGCACTGTCGGAGGGTCAGTGCTGAGGGAGAGCCGCACTGTCGGAGGGTCAGTGCTGAGGGAGCCTCGCACTGTGGGAGGGTCAGCGTTGAGGGAGAGCCGCACTGTCGGAGGGTCAGTGCTGAGGGAGCGCCGCACTGTCGGAGGGTCAGTGCTGAGGGAGCGCCGCACTGTCGGAGGGTCAGTGCTGAGGGAGAGCCGCACTGTCGGAGGGTCAGTGCTGAGGGAGCGCCGCACTGTCGGAGGGTCAGTGCTGAGGGAGCGCCGCACTGTCGGAGGGTCAGTGCTGAGGGAGCGCCGCACTGTCGGAGGGTCAGTGCTGAGGGAGTGCCGCACTGTCGGAGGGTCAGTGCTGAGGGAGTGCCGCACTGTCGGAGGGTCAGTGCTGAGGGAGCGCACTGTCGGAGGGTCAGTGCTGAGGGAGAGCCGCACTGTCGGAGGGTCAGTGCTGAGGGAGCGCCGCACTGTCGGAGGGTCAGTGCTGAGGGAGCGCCGCACTGTCGGAGGGTCAGTGCTGAGGGAGTGCCGCACTGTCGGAGGGTCAGTGCTGAGGGAGCGCCGCACTGTCGGAGGGTCAGTGCTGAGGGAGTGCCGCACTGTCGGAGGGTCAGTGCTGAGGGAGTGCCGCACTGTCGGAGGGTCAGTGCTGAGGGAGCGCCGCACTGTCGGAGGGTCAGTGCTGAGGGAGCGCCGCACTGTCGGAGGGTCAGTGCTGAGGGAGTGCCGCACTGTCGGAGGGTCAGTGCTGAGGGAGCGCCGCACTGTCGGAGGGTCAGTGCTGAGGGAGAGCCGCACTGTCGGAGGGTCAGTGCTGAGGGAGAGCCGCACTGTCGGAGGGTCAGTGCTGAGGGAGCGCCGCACTGTCGGAGGGTCAGTGCTGAGGGAGTGCCGCACTGTCGGAGGGTCAGTGCTGAGGGAGAGCCGCACTGTCGGAGGGTCAGTGCTGAGGGAGAGCCGCACTGTCGGAGGGTCAGTGCTGAGGGAGAGCCGCACTGTCGGAGGGTCAGTGCTGAGGGAGTGCCGCACTGTCGGAGGGTCAGTGCTGAGGGAGCGCCGCACTGTCGGAGGGTCAGTGCTGAGGGAGAGCCGCACTGTCGGAGGGTCAGTGCTGAGGGAGAGCCGCACTGTCGGAGGGTCAGTGCTGAGGGAGCGCCGCACTGTCGGAGGGTCAGTGCTGAGGGAGCGCCGCACTGTCGGAGGGTCAGTGCTGAGGGAGAGCCGCACTGTCGGAGGGTCAGTGCTGAGGGAGCGCCGCACTGTCGGAGGGTCAGTGCTGAGGGAGCGCCGCACTGTCGGAGGGTCAGTGCTGAGGGAGCGCCGCACTGTCGGAGGGTCAGTGCTGAGGGAGAGCCGCACTGTCGGAGGGTCAGTGCTGAGGGAGCGCCGCACTGTCGGAGGGTCAGTGCTGAGGGAGAGCCGCACTGTCGGAGGGTCAGTGCTGAGGGAGCCGCACTGTCGGAGGGTCAGTGCTGAGGGAGAGCCGCACTGTCGGAGGGTCAGTGCTGAGGGAGAGCCGCACTGTCGGAGGGTCAGTGCTGAGGGAGCGCCGCACTGTCGGAGGGTCAGTGCTGAGGGAGAGCCGCACTGTCGGAGGGTCAGTGCTGAGGGAGTGCCGCACTGTCGGAGGGTCAGTGCTGAGGGAGCGCCGCACTGTCGGAGGGTCAGTGCTGAGGGAGTGCCGCACTGTCGGAGGGTCAGTGCTGAGGGAGTGCCGCACTGTCGGAGGGTCAGTGCTGAGGGAGAGCCGCACTGTCGGAGGGTCAGTGCTGAGGGAGTGCCGCACTGTCGGAGGGTCAGTGCTGAGGGAGAGCCGCACTGTCGGAGGGTCAGTGCTGAGGGAGTGCCGCACTGTCGGAGGGTCAGTGCTGAGGGAGAGCCGCACTGTCGGAGGGTCAGTGCTGAGGGAGCGCCGCACTGTCGGAGGGTCAGTGCTGAGGGAGAGCCGCACTGTCGGAGGGTCAGTGCTGAGGGAGTGCCGCACTGTCGGAGGGTCAGTGCTGAGGGAGTGCCGCACTGTCGGAGGGTCAGTGCTGAGGGAGCGCCGCACTGTCGGAGGGTCAGTGCTGAGGGAGCGCCGCACTGTCGGAGGGTCAGTGCTGAGGGAGCGCCGCACTGTCGGAGGGTCAGTGCTGAGGGAGCGCCGCACTGTCGGAGGGTCAGTGCTGAGGGAGTGCCGCACTGTCGGAGGGTCAGTGCTGAGGGAGAGCCGCACTGTCGGAGGGTCAGTGCTGAGGGAGAGCCGCACTGTCGGAGGGTCAGTGCTGAGGGAGTGCCGCACTGTCGGAGGGTCAGTGCTGAGGGATCGTCGCACTGTCGGAGGGTCAGTGCTGAGGGAGAGCCGCACTGTCGGAGGGTCAGTGCTGAGGGAGCGCCGCACTGTCGGAGGGTCAGTGCTGAGGGAGAGCCGCACTGTCGGAGGGTCAGTGCTGAGGGAGCGCCGCACTGTCGGAGGGTCAGTGCTGAGGGAGTGCCGCACTGTCGGAGGGTCAGTGCTGAGGGAGCGCCGCACTGTCGGAGGGTCAGTGCTGAGGGAGAGCCGCACTGTCGGAGGGTCAGTGCTGAGGGAGAGCCGCACTGTCGGAGGGTCAGTGCTGAGGGAGAGCCGCACTGTCGGAGGGTCAGTGCGGAGGGAGAGCCGCACTGTCGGAGGGTCAGTGCTGAGGGAGAGCCGCACTGTCGGAGGGTCAGTGCTGAGGGAGCGCCGCACTGTCGGAGGGTCAGTGCTGAGGGAGAGCCGCACTGTCGGAGGGTCAGTGCTGAGGGAGAGCCGCACTGTCGGAGGGTCAGTGCTGAGGGAGTGCCGCACTGTCGGAGGGTCAGTGCTGAGGGAGAGCCGCACTGTCGGAGGGTCAGTGCTGAGGGAGAGCCGCACTGTCGGAGGGTCAGTGCTGAGGGAGAGCCGCACTGTCGGAGGGTCAGTGCTGAGGGAGAGCCGCACTGTCGGAGGGTCAGTGCTGAGGGAGAGCCGCACTGTCGGAGGGTCAGTGCTGAGGGAGCGCCGCACTGTCGGAGGGTCAGTGCTGAGGGAGAGCCGCACTGTCGGAGGGTCAGTGCTGAGGGAGCGCCGCACTGTCGGAGGGTCAGTGCTGAGGGAGTGCCGCACTGTCGGAGGGTCAGTGCTGAGGGAGCGCCGCACTGTCGGAGGGTCAGTGCTGAGGGAGTGCCGCACTGTCGGAGGGTCAGTGCTGAGGGAGAGCCGCACTGTCGGAGGGTCAGTGCTGAGGGAGAGCCGCACTGTCGGAGGGTCAGTGCTGAGGGAGTGCCGCACTGTCGGAGGGTCAGTGCTGAGGGAGAGCCGCACTGTCGGAGGGTCAGTGCTGAGGGAGAGCCGCACTGTCGGAGGGTCAGTGCTGAGGGAGAGCCGCACTGTCGGAGGGTCAGTGCTGAGGGAGAGCCGCACTGTCGGAGGGTCAGTGCTGAGGGAGTGCCGCACTGTCGGAGGGTCAGTGCTGAGGGAGAGCCGCACTGTCGGAGGGTCAGTGCTGAGGGAGCGCCGCACTGTCGGAGGGTCAGTGCTGAGGGAGAGCCGCACTGTCGGAGGGTCAGTGCTGAGGGAGTGCCGCACTGTCGGAGGGTCAGTGCTGAGGGAGCGCCGCACTGTCGGAGGGTCAGTGCTGAGGGAGTGCCGCACTGTCGGAGGGTCAGTGCTGAGGGAGCGCCGCACTGTCGGAGGGTCAGTGCTGAGGGAGTGCCGCACTGTCGGAGGGTCAGTGCTGAGGGAGCGCCGCACTGTCGGAGGGTCAGTGCTGAGGGAGAGCCGCACTGTCGGAGGGTCAGTGCTGAGGGAGCGCCGCACTGTCGGAGGGTCAGTGCTGAGGGAGCCGCACTGTCGGAGGGTCAGTGCTGAGGGAGAGCCGCACTGTCGGAGGGTCAGTGCTGAGGGAGAGCCGCACTGTCGGAGGGTCAGTGCTGAGGGAGAGCCGCACTGTCGGAGGGTCAGTGTTGAGGGAGCGCCGCACTGTCGGAGGGTCAGTGCTGAGGGAGAGCCGCACTGTCGGAGGGTCAGTGCTGAGGGAGAGCCGCACTGTCGGAGGGTCAGTGCTGAGGGAGCGCCGCACTGTCGGAGGGTCAGTGCTGAGGGAGTGCCGCACTGTCGGAGGGTCAGTGCTGAGGGAGCGCCGCACTGTCGGAGGGTCAGTGCTGAGGGAGAGCCGCACTGTCGGAGGGTCAGTGCTGAGGGAGAGCCGCACTGTCGGAGGGTCAGTGCTGAGGGAGTGCCGCACTGTCGGAGGGTCAGTGCTGAGGGAGAGCCGCACTGTCGGAGGGTCAGTGCTGAGGGAGAGCCGCACTGTCGGAGGGTCAGTGCTGAGGGAGAGCCGCACTGTCGGAGGGTCAGTGCTGAGGGAGCGCCGCACTGTCGGAGGGTCAGTGCTGAGGGAGAGCCGCACTGTCGGAGGGTCAGTGCTGAGGGAGAGCCGCACTGTCGGAGGGTCAGTGCTGAGGGAGAGCCGCACTGTCGGAGGGTCAGTGCTGAGGGAGCGCCGCACTGTCGGAGGGTCAGTGCTGAGGGAGCGCCGCACTGTCGGAGGGTCAGTGCTGAGGGAGCGCCGCACTGTCGGAGGGTCAGTGCTGAGGGAGAGCCGCACTGTCGGAGGGTCAGTGCTGAGGGAGCGCCGCACTGTCGGAGGGTCAGTGCTGAGGGAGAGCCGCACTGTCGGAGGGTCAGTGCTGAGGGAGAGCCGCACTGTCGGAGGGTCAGTGCTGAGGGAGCGCCGCACTGTCGGAGGGTCAGTGCTGAGGGAGTGCCGCACTGTCGGAGGGTCAGTGCTGAGGGAGCGCCGCACTGTCGGAGGGTCAGTGCTGAGGGAGCGCCGCACTGTCGGAGGGTCAGTGCTGAGGGAGAGCCGCACTGTCGGAGGGTCAGTGCTGAGGGAGCGCCGCACTGTCGGAGGGTCAGTGCTGAGGGAGCGCCGCACTGTCGGAGGGTCAGTGCTGAGGGAGAGCCGCACTGTCGGAGGGTCAGTGCTGAGGGAGTGCCGCACTGTCGGAGGGTCAGTGCTGAGGGAGAGCCGCACTGTCGGAGGGTCAGTGCTGAGGGAGAGCCGCACTGTCGGAGGGTCAGTGCTGAGGGAGAGCCGCACTGTCGGAGGGTCAGTGCTGAGGGAGCGCCGCACTGTCGGAGGGTCAGTGCTGAGGGAGCGCCGCACTGTCGGAGGGTCAGTGCTGAGGGAGAGCCGCACTGTCGGAGGGTCAGTGCTGAGGGAGCGCCGCACTGTCGGAGGGTCAGTGCTGAGGGAGAGCCGCACTGTCGGAGGGTCAGTGCTGAGGGAGCCGCACTGTCGGAGGGTCAGTGCTGAGGGAGAGCCGCACTGTCGGAGGGTCAGTGCTGAGGGAGAGCCGCACTGTCGGAGGGTCAGTGCTGAGGGAGAGCCGCACTGTCGGAGGGTCAGTGCTGAGGGAGCGCCGCACTGTCGGAGGGTCAGTGCTGAGGGAGAGCCGCACTGTCGGAGGGTCAGTGCTGAGGGAGAGCCGCACTGTCGGAGGGTCAGTGCTGAGGGAGAGCCGCACTGTCGGAGGGTCAGTGCTGAGGGAGAGCCGCACTGTCGGAGGGTCAGTGCTGAGGGAGCGCCGCACTGTCGGAGGGTCAGTGCTGAGGGAGTGCCGCACTGTCGGAGGGTCAGTGCTGAGGGAGCGCCGCACTGTCGGAGGGTCAGTGCTGAGGGAGCGCCGCACTGTCGGAGGGTCAGTGCTGAGGGAGAGCCGCACTGTCGGAGGGTCAGTGCTGAGGGAGTGCCGCACTGTCGGAGGGTCAGTGCTGAGGGAGCCGCACTGTCGGAGGGTCAGAGGGAGAGTCGGAGGGTCAGTGCTGAGGGAGAGCCGCACTGTCGGAGGGTCAGTGCTGAGGGAGAGCCGCACTGTCGGAGGGTCAGTGCTGAGGGAGCGCCGCACTGTCGGAGGGTCAGTGCTGAGGGAGCCGCACTGTCGGAGGGTCAGTGCTGAGGGAGCCGCACTGTCGGAGGGTCAGTGCTGAGGGAGTGCCGCACTGTCGGAGGGTCAGTGCTGAGGGAGAGCCGCACTGTCGGAGGGTCAGTGCTGAGGGAGTGCCGCACTGTCGGAGGGTCAGTGCTGAGGGAGTGCCGCACTGTCGGAGGGTCAGTGCTGAGGGAGTGCCGCACTGTCGGAGGGTCAGTGCTGAGGGAGAGCCGCACTGTCGGAGGGTCAGTACTGAGGGAGTGCCGCACTGTCGGAGGGTCAGTGCTGAGGGAGCGCCGCACTGTCGGAGGGTCAGTGCTGAGGGAGAGCCGCACTGTCGGAGGGTCAGTGCTGAGGGAGAGCTGCACTGTCGGAGGGTCAGTGCTGAGGGAGAGCCGCACTGTCGGAGGGTCAGTGCTGAGGGAGCGCCGCACTGTCGGAGGGTCAGTGCTGAGGGAGAGCCGCACTGTCGGAGGGTCAGTGCTGAGGGAGAGCCGCACTGTCGGAGGGTCAGTGCTGAGGGAGCGCCGCACTGTCGGAGGGTCAGTGCTGAGGGAGAGCCGCACTGTCGGAGGGTCAGTGCTGAGGGATCGCTGCACTGTCGGAGGATCAGTACTGAGGGAGTGCAGCACTGTCGGAGGGTCAGTGCTGAGGGAGAGCCGCACTGTCGGAGGGTCAGTGCTGAGGGAGCGCCGCACTGTCGGAGGGTCAGTGCTGAGGGAGAGCCGCACTGTCGGAGGGTCAGTGCTGAGGGAGAGCCGCACTGTCGGAGGGTCAGTGCTGAGGGAGTGCCGCACTGTCGGAGGGTCAGTGCTGAGGGAGAGCCGCACTGTCGGAGGGTCAGTGCTGAGGGAGAGCCGCACTGTCGGAGGGTCAGTGCTGAGGGAGAGCCGCACTGTCGGAGGGTCAGTGCTGAGGGAGAGACGCACTGTCGGAGGGTCAGTCCTGAGGGAGCCGCACTGTTGGAGGGTCAATACTGAGGGAGAGCCGCACTGTCGGAGGGTCAGTGCTGAGGGAGAGCCGCACTGTCGGAGGGTCAGTGCTGAGGGAGAGCCGCACTGTCGGAGGGTCAGTGCTGAGGGAGCGCCGCACTGTCGGAGGGTCAGTGCTGAGGGAGAGCCGCACTGTCGGAGGGTCAGTGCTGAGGGAGAGCCGCACTGTCGGAGGGTCAGTGCTGAGGGAGAGCCGCACTGTCGGAGGGTCAGTGCTGAGGGAGAGCCGCACTGTCGGAGGGTCAGTGCTGAGGGAGCGCCGCACTGTCGGAGGGTCAGTGCTGAGGGAGAGCCGCACTGTCGGAGGGTCAGTGCTGAGGGAGAGCCGCACTGTCGGAGGGTCAGTGCTGAGGGAGAGCCGCACTGTCGGAGGGTCAGTGCTGAGGGAGCGCCGCACTGTCGGAGGGTCAGTGCTGAGGGAGAGCCGCACTGTCGGAGGGTCAGTGCTGAGGGAGAGCCGCACTGTCGGAGGGTCAGTGCTGAGGGAGAGCCGCACTGTCGGAGGGTCAGTGCTGAGGGAGCGCCGCACTGTCGGAGGGTCAGTGCTGAGGGAGAGCCGCACTGTCGGAGGGTCAGTGCTGAGGGAGAGCCGCACTGTCGGAGGGTCAGTGCTGAGGGAGAGCCGCACTGTCGGAGGGTCAGTGCTGAGGGAGAGACACACTGTCGGAGGGTCAGTGCTGAGGGAGCGCCGCACTGTCGGAGGGTCAGTGCTGAGGGAGAGCCGCACTGTCGGAGGGTCAGTGCTGAGGGAGAGCCGCACTGTCGGAGGGTCAGTGCTGAGGGAGAGCCGCACTGTCGGAGGGTCAGTGCTGAGGGAGTGCCGCACTGTCGGAGGGTCAGTGCTGAGGGAGCGCCGCACTGTCGGAGGGTCAGTGCTGAGGGAGTGCCGCACTGTCGGAGGGTCAGTGCTGAGGGAGAGCCGCACTGTCGGAGGGTCAGTGCTGAGGGAGAGCCGCACTGTCGGAGGGTCAGTGCTGAGGGAGCGCCGCACTGTCGGAGGGTCAGTGCTGAGGGAGCGCCGCACTGTCGGAGGGTCAGTGCTGAGGGAGAGCCGCACTGTCGGAGGGTCAGTGCTGAGGGAGAGCCGCACTGTCGGAGGGTCAGTGCTGAGGGAGAGACACACTGTCGGAGGGTCAGTGCTGAGGGAGCGCCGCACTGTCGGAGGGTCAGTGCTGAGGGAGTGCCGGACTGTTGGAGGGTCAGTGCTGAGGGAGAGCCGCACTGTTGGACGGTCAGTTTTGAGGGAGAGCCGCACTTTCGTAGGGTCAGTGCTGAGGGAGAGCCGCACTGTCGGAGGGTCAGTGCTGAGGGAGAGCCGCACTGTCGGAGGGTCAGTGCTGAGGGAGTGCCGCACTGTCGGAGGGTCAGTGCTGAGGGAGCGCCGCACTGTCGGAGGGTCAGTGCTGAGGGAGAGCCGCACTGTCGGAGGGTCAGTGCTGAGGGAGAGCCGCACTGTCGGAGGGTCAGTGCTGAGGGAGAGCCGCACTGTCGGAGGGTCAGTGCTGAGGGAGAGCCGCACTGTCGGAGGGTCAGTGCTGAGGGAGAGCCGCACTGTCGGAGGGTCAGTGCTGAGGGAGAGCCGCACTATCGTATGGTCAGTGCTGAGGGAGTGCCGCACTGTCGGAGGGTCAGTGCTGAGGGAGCGCCGCACTGTCGGAGGGTCAGTGCTGAGGGAGAGCCGCACTGTCGGAGGGTCAGTGCTGAGGGAGCGCCGCACTGTCGGAGGGTCAGTGCTGAGGGAGTGCCGCACTGTCGGAGGGTCAGTGCTGAGGGAGAGCCGCACTGTCGGAGGGTCAGTGCTGAGGGAGCGCCGCACTGTCGGAGGGTCAGTGCTGAGGGAGAGCCGCACTGTCGGAGGGTCAGTGCTGAGGGAGAGCCGCACTGTCGGAGGGTCAGTGCTGAGGGAGCGCCGCACTGTCGGAGGGTCAGTGCTGAGGGAGCGCCGCACTGTCGGAGGGTCAGTGCTGAGGGAGAGCCGCACTGTCGGAGGGTCAGTGCTGAGGGAGCGCCGCACTGTCGGAGGGTCAGTGCTGAGGGAGCGCCGCACTGTCGGAGGGTCAGTGCTGAGGGAGCGCCGCACTGTCGGAGGGTCAGTGCTGAGGGAGAGCCGCACTGTCGGAGGGTCAGTGCTGAGGGAGAGCCGCACTGTCGGAGGGTCAGTGCTGAGGGAGAGCCGCACTGTCGGAGGGTCAGTGCTGAGGGAGAGCCGCACTGTCGGAGGGTCAGTGCTGAGGGAGAGCCGCACTGTCGGAGGGTCAGTGCTGAGGGAGAGCCGCACTGTCGGAGGGTCAGTGCTGAGGGAGCGCCGCACTGTCGGAGGGTCAGTGCTGAGGGAGCCGCACTGTCGGAGGGTCAGTGCTGAGGAGAGCCGCACTGTCGGAGGGTCAGTGAGGGAGGGACTGCCGCACTGTCAGGCTGGGTCAGTGCTGAGGGAGCGCCGCACTGTCGGAGGGTCAGTGCTGAGGGAGGGCACTGTCGGAGGGTCAGTGCGACTGGGAGAGCCGCACTGTCGGAGGGTCAGTGCTGAGGGAGAGTGCACTGTCGGAGGGTCAGTGCTGAGGGAGTGCCGCACTGTCGGAGGGTCAGTGCTGAGGGAGCCGCACTGTCGGAGGGTCAGTGCTGAGGGAGCGCCGCACTGTCGGAGGGTCAGTGCTGAGGGAGCCGCACTGTCGGAGGGTCAGTGCTGAGGGAGAGCCGCACTGTCGGAGGGTCAGTGCTGAGGGAGGCCGCACCGCACTGGGGTCAGTGCTGAGGAGAGAGCCGCACTGTCGGAGGGTCAGTGCTGAGGGAGCCGCACTGTCGGAGGGTCAGTGCTGAGGGAGCCGCACTGTCGGAGGGTCAGTGCTGAGGGAGTGCCGCACTGTCGGAGGGTCAGTGCTGAGGGAGAGCCGCACTGTCGGAGGGTCAGTGCTGAGGAGAGCCGCACTGTCGGAGGGTCAGTGCTGAGGGAGAGCCGCACTGTCGGAGGGTCAGTGCTGAGGGAGAGCCGCACTGTCGGAGGGTCAGTGCTGAGGGAGAGCCGCACTGTCGGAGGGTCAGTGCTGAGGGAGTGCCGCACTGTCGGAGGGTCAGTGCTGAGAGAGCCCACTGTCGGAGGGTCAGTGCTGAGGGAGCCGCACTGTCGGAGGGTCAGTGCTGAGGGAGCACTGTCGGAGGGTCAGTGCTGAGGGAGCCGCACTGTCGGAGGGTCAGTGCTGAGGGAGAGCCGCACTGTCGGAGGGTCAGTGAGGGAGAGCCGCACTGTCGGAGGGTCAGTGCTGAGGGAGAGCCGCACTGTCGGAGGGTCAGTGCTGAGGGAGAGCCGCACTGTCGGAGGGTCAGTGCTGAGGGAGAGCCGCACTGTCGGAGGGTCAGTGCTGAGGGAGCGCCGCACTGTCGGAGGGTCAGTGCTGAGGGAGGCCGCACTGTCGGAGGGTCAGTGCTGAGGGAGCGCCGCACTGTCGGAGGGTCAGTGCTGAGGGAGAGCCGCACTGTCGGAGGGTCAGTGCTGAGGGCTGAGGCCGCACTGTCGGAGGGTCAGTGCTGAGGGAGAGCCGCACTGTCGGAGGGTCAGTGCTGAGGGAGAGCCGCACTGTCGGAGGGTCAGTGCTGAGGGAGAGCCGCACTGTCGGAGGGTCAGTGCTGAGGGAGAGCCGCACTGTCGGAGGGTCAGTGCTGAGGGAGAGCCGCACTGTCGGAGGGTCAGTGCTGAGGGAGAGCCGCACTGTCGGAGGGTCAGTGCTGAGGGAGAGCCGCACTGTCGGAGGGTCAGTGCTGAGGGAGAGCCGCACTGTCGGAGGGTCAGTGCTGAGGGAGAGCCGCACTGTCGGAGGGTCAGTGCTGAGGGAGAGCCGCACTGTCGGAGGGTCAGTGCTGAGGGAGAGCCGCACTGTCGGAGGGTCAGTGCTGAGGGAGAGCCGCACTGTCGGAGGGTCAGTGCTGAGGGAGAGCCGCACTGTCGGAGGGTCAGTGCTGAGGGAGAGCCGCACTGTCGGAGGGTCAGTGCTGAGGGAGAGCCGCACTGTCGGAGGGTCAGTGCTGAGGGAGAGCCGCACTGTCGGAGGGTCAGTGCTGAGGGAGAGCCGCACTGTCGGAGGGTCAGTGCTGAGGGAGAGCCGCACTGTCGGAGGGTCAGTGCTGAGGGAGAGCCGCACTGTCGGAGGGTCAGTGCTGAGGGAGAGCCGCACTGTCGGAGGGTCAGTGCTGAGGGAGAGCCGCACTGTCGGAGGGTCAGTGCTGAGGGAGAGCCGCACTGTCGGAGGGTCAGTGCTGAGGGAGAGCCGCACTGTCGGAGGGTCAGTGCTGAGGGAGAGCCGCACTGTCGGAGGGTCAGTGCTGAGGGAGAGCCGCACTGTCGGAGGGTCAGTGCTGAGGGAGAGCCGCACTGTCGGAGGGTCAGTGCTGAGGGAGAGCCGCACTGTCGGAGGGTCAGTGCTGAGGGAGAGCCGCACTGTCGGAGGGTCAGTGCTGAGGGAGAGCCGCACTGTCGGAGGGTCAGTGCTGAGGGAGAGCCGCACTGTCGGAGGGTCAGTGCTGAGGGAGAGCCGCACTGTCGGAGGGTCAGTGCTGAGGGAGAGCCGCACTGTCGGAGGGTCAGTGCTGAGGGAGAGCCGCACTGTCGGAGGGTCAGTGCTGAGGGAGAGCCGCACTGTCGGAGGGTCAGTGCTGAGGGAGAGCCGCACTGTCGGAGGGTCAGCTGCGCCGCACTGTCGGAGGGTCAGTGCTGAGGGAGAGCCGCACTGTCGGAGGGTCAGTGCTGAGGGAGAGCCGCACTGTCGGAGGGTCAGTGCTGAGGGAGAGCCGCACTGTCGGAGGGTCAGTGCTGAGGGAGAGCCGCACTGTCGGAGGGTCAGTGCTGAGGGAGAGCCGCACTGTCGGAGGGTCAGTGCTGAGGGAGAGCCGCACTGTCGGAGGGTCAGTGCTGAGGGAGAGCCGCACTGTCGGAGGGTCAGTGCTGAGGGAGAGCCGCACTGTCGGAGGGTCAGTGCTGAGGGAGAGCCGCACTGTCGGAGGGTCAGTGCTGAGGGAGAGCCGCACTGTCGGAGGGTCAGTGCTGAGGGAGAGCCGCACTGTCGGAGGGTCAGTGCTGAGGGAGAGCCGCACTGTCGGAGGGTCAGTGCTGAGGGAGAGCCGCACTGTCGGAGGGTCAGTGCTGAGGGAGAGCCGCACTGTCGGAGGGTCAGTGCTGAGGGAGAGCCGCACTGTCGGAGGGTCAGTGCTGAGGGAGAGCCGCACTGTCGGAGGGTCAGTGCTGAGGGAGAGCCGCACTGTCGGAGGGTCAGTGCTGAGGGAGAGCCGCACTGTCGGAGGGTCAGTGCTGAGGGAGAGCCGCACTGTCGGAGGGTCAGTGCTGAGGGAGAGCCGCACTGTCGGAGGGTCAGTGCTGAGGGAGAGCCGCACTGTCGGAGGGTCAGTGCTGAGGGAGAGCCGCACTGTCGGAGGGTCAGTGCTGAGGGAGAGCCGCACTGTCGGAGGGTCAGTGCTGAGGGAGAGCCGCACTGTCGGAGGGTCAGTGCTGAGGGAGAGCCGCACTGTCGGAGGGTCAGTGCTGAGGGAGAGCCGCACTGTCGGAGGGTCAGTGCTGAGGGAGAGCCGCACTGTCGGAGGGTCAGTGCTGAGGGAGAGCCGCACTGTCGGAGGGTCAGTGCTGAGGGAGAGCCGCACTGTCGGAGGGTCAGTGCTGAGGGAGAGCCGCACTGTCGGAGGGTCAGTGCTGAGGGAGAGCCGCACTGTCGGAGGGTCAGTGCTGAGGGAGAGCCGCACTGTCGGAGGGTCAGTGCTGAGGGAGAGCCGCACTGTCGGAGGGTCAGTGCTGAGGGAGAGCCGCACTGTCGGAGGGTCAGTGCTGAGGGAGAGCCGCACTGTCGGAGGGTCAGTGCTGAGGGAGAGCCGCACTGTCGGAGGGTCAGTGCTGAGGGAGAGCCGCACTGTCGGAGGGTCAGTGCTGAGGGAGAGCCGCACTGTCGGAGGGTCAGTGCTGAGGGAGAGCCGCACTGTCGGAGGGTCAGTGCTGAGGGAGAGCCGCACTGTCGGAGGGTCAGTGCTGAGGGAGAGCCGCACTGTCGGAGGGTCAGTGCTGAGGGAGAGCCGCACTGTCGGAGGGTCAGTGCTGAGGGAGAGCCGCACTGTCGGAGGGTCAGTGCTGAGGGAGAGCCGCACTGTCGGAGGGTCAGTGCTGAGGGAGAGCCGCACTGTCGGAGGGTCAGTGCTGAGGGAGAGCCGCACTGTCGGAGGGTCAGTGCTGAGGGAGAGCCGCACTGTCGGAGGGTCAGTGCTGAGGGAGAGCCGCACTGTCGGAGGGTCAGTGCTGAGGGAGAGCCGCACTGTCGGAGGGTCAGTGCTGAGGGAGAGCCGCACTGTCGGAGGGTCAGTGCTGAGGGAGAGCCGCACTGTCGGAGGGTCAGTGCTGAGGGAGAGCCGCACTGTCGGAGGGTCAGTGCTGAGGGAGAGCCGCACTGTCGGAGGGTCAGTGCTGAGGGAGAGCCGCACTGTCGGAGGGTCAGTGCTGAGGGAGAGCCGCACTGTCGGAGGGTCAGTGCTGAGGGAGAGCCGCACTGTCGGAGGGTCAGTGCTGAGGGAGAGCCGCACTGTCGGAGGGTCAGTGCTGAGGGAGAGCCGCACTGTCGGAGGGTCAGTGCTGAGGGAGAGCCGCACTGTCGGAGGGTCAGTGCTGAGGGAGAGCCGCACTGTCGGAGGGTCAGTGCTGAGGGAGAGCCGCACTGTCGGAGGGTCAGTGCTGAGGGAGAGCCGCACTGTCGGAGGGTCAGTGCTGAGGGAGAGCCGCACTGTCGGAGGGTCAGTGCTGAGGGAGAGCCGCACTGTCGGAGGGTCAGTGCTGAGGGAGAGCCGCACTGTCGGAGGGTCAGTGCTGAGGGAGAGCCGCACTGTCGGAGGGTCAGTGCTGAGGGAGAGCCGCACTGTCGGAGGGTCAGTGCTGAGGGAGAGCCGCACTGTCGGAGGGTCAGTGCTGAGGGAGAGCCGCACTGTCGGAGGGTCAGTGCTGAGGGAGAGCCGCACTGTCGGAGGGTCAGTGCTGAGGGAGAGCCGCACTGTCGGAGGGTCAGTGCTGAGGGAGAGCCGCACTGTCGGAGGGTCAGTGCTGAGGGAGAGCCGCACTGTCGGAGGGTCAGTGCTGAGGGAGAGCCGCACTGTCGGAGGGTCAGTGCTGAGGGAGAGCCGCACTGTCGGAGGGTCAGTGCTGAGGGAGAGCCGCACTGTCGGAGGGTCAGTGCTGAGGGAGAGCCGCACTGTCGGAGGGTCAGTGCTGAGGGAGAGCCGCACTGTCGGAGGGTCAGTGCTGAGGGAGAGCCGCACTGTCGGAGGGTCAGTGCTGAGGGAGAGCCGCACTGTCGGAGGGTCAGTGCTGAGGGAGAGCCGCACTGTCGGAGGGTCAGTGCTGAGGGAGAGCCGCACTGTCGGAGGGTCAGTGCTGAGGAGAGCCGCACTGTCGGAGGGTCAGTGCTGAGGGAGAGCCGCACTGTCGGAGGGTCAGTGCTGAGGGAGAGCCGCACTGTCGGAGGGTCAGTGCTGAGGGAGAGCCGCACTGTCGGAGGGTCAGTGCTGAGGGAGAGCCGCACTGTCGGAGGGTCAGTGCTGAGGGAGAGCCGCACTGTCGGAGGGTCAGTGCTGAGGGAGAGCCGCACTGTCGGAGGGTCAGTGCTGAGGGAGAGCCGCACTGTCGGAGGGTCAGTGCTGAGGGAGAGCCGCACTGTCGGAGGGTCAGTGCTGAGGGAGAGCCGCACTGTCGGAGGGTCAGTGCTGAGGGAGAGCCGCACTGTCGGAGGGTCAGTGCTGAGGGAGAGCCGCACTGTCGGAGGGTCAGTGCTGAGGGAGAGCCGCACTGTCGGAGGGTCAGTGCTGAGGGAGAGCCGCACTGTCGGAGGGTCAGTGCTGAGGGAGAGCCGCACTGTCGGAGGGTCAGTGCTGAGGGAGAGCCGCACTGTCGGAGGGTCAGTGCTGAGGGAGAGCCGCACTGTCGGAGGGTCAGTGCTGAGGGAGAGCCGCACTGTCGGAGGGTCAGTGCTGAGGGAGAGCCGCACTGTCGGAGGGTCAGTGCTGAGGGAGAGCCGCACTGTCGGAGGGTCAGTGCTGAGGGAGAGCCGCACTGTCGGAGGGTCAGTGCTGAGGGAGAGCCGCACTGTCGGAGGGTCAGTGCTGAGGGAGAGCCGCACTGTCGGAGGGTCAGTGCTGAGGGAGAGCCGCACTGTCGGAGGGTCAGTGCTGAGGGAGAGCCGCACTGTCGGAGGGTCAGTGCTGAGGGAGAGCCGCACTGTCGGAGGGTCAGTGCTGAGGGAGAGCCGCACTGTCGGAGGGTCAGTGCTGAGGGAGAGCCGCACTGTCGGAGGGTCAGTGCTGAGGGAGAGCCGCACTGTCGGAGGGTCAGTGCTGAGGGAGAGCCGCACTGTCGGAGGGTCAGTGCTGAGGGAGAGCCGCACTGTCGGAGGGTCAGTGCTGAGGGAGAGCCGCACTGTCGGAGGGTCAGTGCTGAGGGAGAGCCGCACTGTCGGAGGGTCAGTGCTGAGGGAGAGCCGCACTGTCGGAGGGTCAGTGCTGAGGGAGAGCCGCACTGTCGGAGGGTCAGTGCTGAGGGAGAGCCGCACTGTCGGAGGGTCAGTGCTGAGGGAGAGCCGCACTGTCGGAGGGTCAGTGCTGAGGGAGAGCCGCACTGTCGGAGGGTCAGTGCTGAGGGAGAGCCGCACTGTCGGAGGGTCAGTGCTGAGGGAGAGCCGCACTGTCGGAGGGTCAGTGCTGAGGGAGAGCCGCACTGTCGGAGGGTCAGTGCTGAGGGAGAGCCGCACTGTCGGAGGGTCAGTGCTGAGGGAGAGCCGCACTGTCGGAGGGTCAGTGCTGAGGGAGAGCCGCACTGTCGGAGGGTCAGTGCTGAGGGAGAGCCGCACTGTCGGAGGGTCAGTGCTGAGGGAGAGCCGCACTGTCGGAGGGTCAGTGCTGAGGGAGAGCCGCACTGTCGGAGGGTCAGTGCTGAGGGAGAGCCGCACTGTCGGAGGGTCAGTGCTGAGGGAGAGCCGCACTGTCGGAGGGTCAGTGCTGAGGGAGAGCCGCACTGTCGGAGGGTCAGTGCTGAGGGAGAGCCGCACTGTCGGAGGGTCAGTGCTGAGGGAGAGCCGCACTGTCGGAGGGTCGGAGGGTCAGTGCTGAGGGAGAGCCGCACTGTCGGAGGGTCAGTGCTGAGGGAGAGCCGCACTGTCGGAGGGTCAGTGCTGAGGGAGAGCCGCACTGTCGGAGGGTCAGTGCTGAGGGAGAGCCGCACTGTCGGAGGGTCAGTGCTGAGGGAGAGCCGCACTGTCGGAGGGTCAGTGCTGAGGGAGAGCCGCACTGTCGGAGGGTCAGTGCTGAGGGAGAGCCGCACTGTCGGAGGGTCAGTGCTGAGGGAGAGCCGCACTGTCGGAGGGTCAGTGCTGAGGGAGAGCCGCACTGTCGGAGGGTCAGTGCTGAGGGAGAGCCGCACTGTCGGAGGGTCAGTGCTGAGGGAGAGCCGCACTGTCGGAGGGTCAGTGCTGAGGGAGAGCCGCACTGTCGGAGGGTCAGTGCTGAGGGAGAGCCGCACTGTCGGAGGGTCAGTGCTGAGGGAGAGCCGCACTGTCGGAGGGTCAGTGCTGAGGGAGAGCCGCACTGTCGGAGGGTCAGTGCTGAGGGAGAGCCGCACTGTCGGAGGGTCAGTGCTGAGGGAGAGCCGCACTGTCGGAGGGTCAGTGCTGAGGGAGAGCCGCACTGTCGGAGGGTCAGTGCTGAGGGAGAGCCGCACTGTCGGAGGGTCAGTGCTGAGGGAGAGCCGCACTGTCGGAGGGTCAGTGCTGAGGGAGAGCCGCACTGTCGGAGGGTCAGTGCTGAGGGAGAGCCGCACTGTCGGAGGGTCAGTGCTGAGGGAGAGCCGCACTGTCGGAGGGTCAGTGCTGAGGGAGAGCCGCACTGTCGGAGGGTCAGTGCTGAGGGAGAGCCGCACTGTCGGAGGGTCAGTGCTGAGGGAGAGCCGCACTGTCGGAGGGTCAGTGCTGAGGGAGAGCCGCACTGTCGGAGGGTCAGTGCTGAGGGAGAGCCGCACTGTCGGAGGGTCAGTGCTGAGGGAGAGCCGCACTGTCGGAGGGTCAGTGCTGAGGGAGAGCCGCACTGTCGGAGGGTCAGTGCTGAGGGAGAGCCGCACTGTCGGAGGGTCAGTGCTGAGGGAGAGCCGCACTGTCGGAGGGTCAGTGCTGAGGGAGAGCCGCACTGTCGGAGGGTCAGTGCTGAGGGAGAGCCGCACTGTCGGGGGTGCTGAGGGAGTCGGAGGGTCAGTGGAGGGAGAGCCGCACTCGGAGGGTCAGTGCTGAGGGAGAGCCGCACTGTCGGAGGGTCAGTGCTGAGGGAGAGCCGCACTGTCGGAGGGTCAGTGCTGAGGGAGAGCCGCACTGTCGGAGGGTCAGTGCTGAGGGAGAGCCGCACTGTCGGAGGGTCAGTGCTGAGGGAGAGCCGCACTGTCGGAGGGTCAGTGCTGAGGGAGAGCCGCACTGTCGGAGGGTCAGTGCTGAGGGAGAGCCGCACTGTCGGAGGGTCAGTGCTGAGGGAGAGCCGCACTGTCGGAGGGTCAGTGCTGAGGGAGAGCCGCACTGTCGGAGGGTCAGTGCTGAGGGAGAGCCGCACTGTCGGAGGGTCAGTGCTGAGGGAGAGCCGCACTGTCGGAGGGTCAGTGCTGAGGGAGAGCCGCACTGTCGGAGGGTCAGTGCTGAGGGAGAGCCGCACTGTCGGAGGGTCAGTGCTGAGGGAGAGCCGCACTGTCGGAGGGTCAGTGCTGAGGGAGAGCCGCACTGTCGGAGGGTCAGTGCTGAGGGAGAGCCGCACTGTCGGAGGGTCAGTGCTGAGGGAGCCGCACTGTCGGAGGGTCAGTGCTGAGGGAGAGCCGCACTGTCGGAGGGTCAGTGCTGAGGGAGAGCCGCACTGTCGGAGGGTCAGTGCTGAGGGAGAGCCGCACTGTCGGAGGGTCAGTGCTGAGGGAGAGCCGCACTGTCGGAGGGTCAGTGCTGAGGGAGATCTGCAGGGTCTGAGGGTCAGTGCTGAGGGAGAGCCGCACTGTCGGAGGGTCAGTGCTGAGGGAGAGCCGCACTGTCGGAGGGTCAGTACTGAGGGAGACACGCACTGTCGGAGGGTCAGTGCTGAGGGAGAGCCGCACTGTCGGAGGGTCAGTGCTGAGGGAGAGCCGCACTGTCGGAGGGTCAGTGCTGAGGGAGAGCCGCACTGTCGGAGGGTCAGTGCTGAGGGAGAGCCGCACTGTCGGAGGGTCAGTGCTGAGGGAGAGCCGCACTGTCGGAGGGTCAGTGCTGAGGGAGAGCCGCACTGTCGGAGGGTCAGTGCTGAGGGAGAGCCGCACTGTCGGAGGGTCAGTGCTGAGGGAGAGCCGCACTGTCGGAGGGTCAGTGCTGAGGGAGAGCCGCACTGTCGGAGGGTCAGTGCTGAGGGAGAGCCGCACTGTCGGAGGGTCAGTGCTGAGGGAGAGCCGCACTGTCGGAGGGTCAGTGCTGAGGGAGAGCCGCACTGTCGGAGGGTCAGTGCTGAGGGAGAGCCGCACTGTCGGAGGGTCAGTGCTGAGGGAGAGCCGCACTGTCGGAGGGTCAGTGCTGAGGGAGAGCCGCACTGTCGGAGGGTCAGTGCTGAGGGAGAGCCGCACTGTCGGAGGGTCAGTGCTGAGGGAGAGCCGCACTGTCGGAGGGTCAGTGCTGAGGGAGAGCCGCACTGTCGGAGGGTCAGTGCTGAGGGAGAGCCGCACTGTCGGAGGGTCAGTGCTGAGGGAGAGCCGCACTGTCGGAGGGTCAGTGCTGAGGGAGAGCCGCACTGTCGGAGGGTCAGTGCTGAGGGAGAGCCGCACTGTCGGAGGGTCAGTGCTGAGGGAGAGCCGCACTGTCGGAGGGTCAGTGCTGAGGGAGAGCCGCACTGTCGGAGGGTCAGTGCTGAGGGAGAGCCGCACTGTCGGAGGGTCAGTGCTGAGGGAGAGCCGCACTGTCGGAGGGTCAGTGCTGAGGGAGAGCCGCACTGTCGGAGGGTCAGTGCTGAGGGAGAGCCGCACTGTCGGAGGGTCAGTGCTGAGGGAGAGCCGCACTGTCGGAGGGTCAGTGCTGAGGGAGAGCCGCACTGTCGGAGGGTCAGTGCTGAGGGAGAGCCGCACTGTCGGAGGGTCAGTGCTGAGGGAGCCGCACTGTCGGAGGGTCAGTGCTGAGGGAGAGCCGCACTGTCGGAGGGTCAGTGCTGAGGGAGAGCCGCACTGTCGGAGGGTCAGTGCTGAGGGAGAGCCGCACTGTCGGAGGGTCAGTGCTGAGGGAGAGCCGCACTGTCGGAGGGTCAGTGCTGAGGGAGAGCCGCACTGTCGGAGGGTCAGTGCTGAGGGAGAGCCGCACTGTCGGAGGGTCAGTGCTGAGGGAGAGCCGCACTGTCGGAGGGTCAGTGCTGAGGGAGAGCCGCACTGTCGGAGGGTCAGTGCTGAGGGAGAGCCGCACTGTCGGAGGGTCAGTGCTGAGGGAGAGCCGCACTGTCGGAGGGTCAGTGCTGAGGGAGAGCCGCACTGTCGGAGGGTCAGTGCTGAGGGAGAGCCGCACTGTCGGAGGGTCAGTGCTGAGGGAGAGCCGCACTGTCGGAGGGTCAGTGCTGAGGGAGAGCCGCACTGTCGGAGGGTCAGTGCTGAGGGAGAGCCGCACTGTCGGAGGGTCAGTGCTGAGGGAGAGCCGCACTGTCGGAGGGTCAGTGCTGAGGGAGAGCCGCACTGTCGGAGGGTCAGTGCTGAGGGAGAGCCGCACTGTCGGAGGGTCAGTGCTGAGGGAGAGCCGCACTGTCGGAGGGTCAGTGCTGAGGGAGAGCCGCACTGTCGGAGGGTCAGTGCTGAGGGAGAGCCGCACTGTCGGAGGGTCAGTGCTGAGGGAGAGCCGCACTGTCGGAGGGTCAGTGCTGAGGGAGAGCCGCACTGTCGGAGGGTCAGTGCTGAGGGAGAGCCGCACTGTCGGAGGGTCAGTGCTGAGGGAGAGCCGCACTGTCGGAGGGTCAGTGCTGAGGGAGAGCCGCACTGTCGGAGGGTCAGTGCTGAGGGAGAGCCGCACTGTCGGAGGGTCAGTGCTGAGGGAGAGCCGCACTGTCGGAGGGTCAGTGCTGAGGGAGAGCCGCACTGTCGGAGGGTCAGTGCTGAGGGAGAGCCGCACTGTCGGAGGGTCAGTGCTGAGGGAGAGCCGCACTGTCGGAGGGTCAGTGCTGAGGGTCAGTGCTGAGGGAGAGCCGCACTGTCGGAGGGTCAGTGCTGAGGGAGAGCCGCACTGTCGGAGGGTCAGTGCTGAGGGAGAGCCGCACTGTCGGAGGGTCAGTGCTGAGGGAGAGCCGCACTGTCGGAGGGTCAGTGCTGAGGGAGAGCCGCACTGTCGGAGGGTCAGTGCTGAGGGAGAGCCGCACTGTCGGAGGGTCAGTGCTGAGGGAGAGCCGCACTGTCGGAGGGTCAGTGCTGAGGGAGAGCCGCACTGTCGGAGGGTCAGTGCTGAGGGAGAGCCGCACTGTCGGAGGGTCAGTGCTGAGGGAGAGCCGCACTGTCGGAGGGTCAGTGCTGAGGGAGAGCCGCACTGTCGGAGGGTCAGTGCTGAGGGAGAGCCGCACTGTCGGAGGGTCAGTGCTGAGGGAGAGCCGCACTGTCGGAGGGTCAGTGCTGAGGGAGAGCCGCACTGTCGGAGGGTCAGTGCTGAGGGAGAGCCGCACTGTCGGAGGGTCAGTGCTGAGGGAGAGCCGCACTGTCGGAGGGTCAGTGCTGAGGGAGAGCCGCACTGTCGGAGGGTCAGTGCTGAGGGAGAGCCGCACTGTCGGAGGGTCAGTGCTGAGGGAGAGCCGCACTGTCGGAGGGTCAGTGCTGAGGGAGAGCCGCACTGTCGGAGGGTCAGTGCTGAGGGAGAGCCGCACTGTCGGAGGGTCAGTGCTGAGGGAGAGCCGCACTGTCGGAGGGTCAGTGCTGAGGGAGAGCCGCACTGTCGGAGGGTCAGTGCTGAGGGAGAGCCGCACTGTCGGAGGGTCAGTGCTGAGGGAGAGCCGCACTGTCGGAGGGTCAGTGCTGAGGGAGAGCCGCACTGTCGGAGGGTCAGTGCTGAGGGAGAGCCGCACTGTCGGAGGGTCAGTGCTGAGGGAGAGCCGCACTGTCGGAGGGTCAGTGCTGAGGGAGAGCCGCACTGTCGGAGGGTCAGTGCTGAGGGAGAGCCGCACTGTCGGAGGGTCAGTGCTGAGGGAGAGCCGCACTGTCGGAGGGTCAGTGCTGAGGGAGAGCCGCACTGTCGGAGGGTCAGTGCTGAGGGAGAGCCGCACTGTCGGAGGGTCAGTGCTGAGGGAGAGCCGCACTGTCGGAGGGTCAGTGCTGAGGGAGAGCCGCACTGTCGGAGGGTCAGTGCTGAGGGAGAGCCGCACTGTCGGAGGGTCAGTGCTGAGGGAGAGCCGCACTGTCGGAGGGTCAGTGCTGAGGGAGAGCCGCACTGTCGGAGGGTCAGTGCTGAGGGAGAGCCGCACTGTCGGAGGGTCAGTGCTGAGGGAGAGCCGCACTGTCGGAGGGTCAGTGCTGAGGGAGAGCCGCACTGTCGGAGGGTCAGTGCTGAGGGAGAGCCGCACTGTCGGAGGGTCAGTGCTGAGGGAGAGCCGCACTGTCGGAGGGTCAGTGCTGAGGGAGAGCCGCACTGTCGGAGGGTCAGTGCTGAGGGAGAGCCGCACTGTCGGAGGGTCAGTGCTGAGGGAGAGCCGCACTGTCGGAGGGTCAGTGCTGAGGGAGAGCCGCACTGTCGGAGGGTCAGTGCTGAGGGAGAGCCGCACTGTCGGAGGGTCAGTGCTGAGGGAGAGCCGCACTGTCGGAGGGTCAGTGCTGAGGGAGAGCCGCACTGTCGGAGGGTCAGTGCTGAGGGAGAGCCGCACTGTCGGAGGGTCAGTGCTGAGGGAGAGCCGCACTGTCGGAGGGTCAGTGCTGAGGGAGAGCCGCACTGTCGGAGGGTCAGTGCTGAGGGAGAGCCGCACTGTCGGAGGGTCAGTGCTGAGGGAGAGCCGCACTGTCGGAGGGTCAGTGCTGAGGGAGAGCCGCACTGTCGGAGGGTCAGTGCTGAGGGAGAGCCGCACTGTCGGAGGGTCAGTGCTGAGGGAGAGCCGCACTGTCGGAGGGTCAGTGCTGAGGGAGAGCCGCACTGTCGGAGGGTCAGTGCTGAGGGAGAGCCGCACTGTCGGAGGGTCAGTGCTGAGGGAGAGCCGCACTGTCGGAGGGTCAGTGCTGAGGGAGAGCCGCACTGTCGGAGGGTCAGTGCTGAGGGAGAGCCGCACTGTCGGAGGGTCAGTGCTGAGGGAGAGCCGCACTGTCGGAGGGTCAGTGCTGAGGGAGAGCCGCACTGTCGGAGGGTCAGTGCTGAGGGAGAGCCGCACTGTCGGAGGGTCAGTGCTGAGGGAGAGCCGCACTGTCGGAGGGTCAGTGCTGAGGGAGAGCCGCACTGTCGGAGGGTCAGTGCTGAGGGAGAGCCGCACTGTCGGAGGGTCAGTGCTGAGGGAGAGCCGCACTGTCGGAGGGTCAGTGCTGAGGGAGAGCCGCACTGTCGGAGGGTCAGTGCTGAGGGAGAGCCGCACTGTCGGAGGGTCAGTGCTGAGGGAGAGCCGCACTGTCGGAGGGTCAGTGCTGAGGGAGAGCCGCACTGTCGGAGGGTCAGTGCTGAGGGAGAGCCGCACTGTCGGAGGGTCAGTGCTGAGGGAGAGCCGCACTGTCGGAGGGTCAGTGCTGAGGGAGAGCCGCACTGTCGGAGGGTCAGTGCTGAGGGAGAGCCGCACTGTCGGAGGGTCAGTGCTGAGGGAGAGCCGCACTGTCGGAGGGTCAGTGCTGAGGGAGAGCCGCACTGTCGGAGGGTCAGTGCTGAGGGAGAGCCGCACTGTCGGAGGGTCAGTGCTGAGGGAGAGCCGCACTGTCGGAGGGTCAGTGCTGAGGGAGAGCCGCACTGTCGGAGGGTCAGTGCTGAGGGAGAGCCGCACTGTCGGAGGGTCAGTGCTGAGGGAGAGCCGCACTGTCGGAGGGTCAGTGCTGAGGGAGAGCCGCACTGTCGGAGGGTCAGTGCTGAGGGAGAGCCGCACTGTCGGAGGGTCAGTGCTGAGGGAGAGCCGCACTGTCGGAGGGTCAGTGCTGAGGGAGAGCCGCACTGTCGGAGGGTCAGTGCTGAGGGAGAGCCGCACTGTCGGAGGGTCAGTGCTGAGGGAGAGCCGCACTGTCGGAGGGTCAGTGCTGAGGGAGAGCCGCACTGTCGGAGGGTCAGTGCTGAGGGAGAGCCGCACTGTCGGAGGGTCAGTGCTGAGGGAGAGCCGCACTGTCGGAGGGTCAGTGCTGAGGGAGAGCCGCACTGTCGGAGGGTCAGTGCTGAGGGAGAGCCGCACTGTCGGAGGGTCAGTGCTGAGGGAGAGCCGCACTGTCGGAGGGTCAGTGCTGAGGGAGAGCCGCACTGTCGGAGGGTCAGTGCTGAGGGAGAGCCGCACTGTCGGAGGGTCAGTGCTGAGGGAGAGCCGCACTGTCGGAGGGTCAGTGCTGAGGGAGAGCCGCACTGTCGGAGGGTCAGTGCTGAGGGAGAGCCGCACTGTCGGAGGGTCAGTGCTGAGGGAGAGCCGCACTGTCGGAGGGTCAGTGCTGAGGGAGAGCCGCACTGTCGGAGGGTCAGTGCTGAGGGAGAGCCGCACTGTCGGAGGGTCAGTGCTGAGGGAGAGCCGCACTGTCGGAGGGTCAGTGCTGAGGGAGAGCCGCACTGTCGGAGGGTCAGTGCTGAGGGAGAGCCGCACTGTCGGAGGGTCAGTGCTGAGGGAGAGCCGCACTGTCGGAGGGTCAGTGCTGAGGGAGAGCCGCACTGTCGGAGGGTCAGTGCTGAGGGAGAGCCGCACTGTCGGAGGGTCAGTGCTGAGGGAGAGCCGCACTGTCGGAGGGTCAGTGCTGAGGGAGAGCCGCACTGTCGGAGGGTCAGTGCTGAGGGAGAGCCGCACTGTCGGAGGGTCAGTGCTGAGGGAGAGCCGCACTGTCGGAGGGTCAGTGCTGAGGGAGAGCCGCACTGTCGGAGGGTCAGTGCTGAGGGAGAGCCGCACTGTCGGAGGGTCAGTGCTGAGGGAGAGCCGCACTGTCGGAGGGTCAGTGCTGAGGGAGAGCCGCACTGTCGGAGGGTCAGTGCTGAGGGAGAGCCGCACTGTCGGAGGGTCAGTGCTGAGGGAGAGCCGCACTGTCGGAGGGTCAGTGCTGAGGGAGAGCCGCACTGTCGGAGGGTCAGTGCTGAGGGAGAGCCGCACTGTCGGAGGGTCAGTGCTGAGGGAGAGCCGCACTGTCGGAGGGTCAGTGCTGAGGGAGAGCCGCACTGTCGGAGGGTCAGTGCTGAGGGAGAGCCGCACTGTCGGAGGGTCAGTGCTGAGGGAGAGCCGCACTGTCGGAGGGTCAGTGCTGAGGGAGAGCCGCACTGTCGGAGGGTCAGTGCTGAGGGAGAGCCGCACTGTCGGAGGGTCAGTGCTGAGGGAGAGCCGCACTGTCGGAGGGTCAGTGCTGAGGGAGAGCCGCACTGTCGGAGGGTCAGTGCTGAGGGAGAGCCGCACTGTCGGAGGGTCAGTGCTGAGGGAGAGCCGCACTGTCGGAGGGTCAGTGCTGAGGGAGAGCCGCA
Source organism: Carcharodon carcharias (assembly GCF_017639515.1). Taxonomy (NCBI): domain Eukaryota; kingdom Metazoa; phylum Chordata; class Chondrichthyes; order Lamniformes; family Lamnidae; genus Carcharodon; species Carcharodon carcharias. Next base: position 785,046 of record NW_024470849.1, read on the forward strand.
CTGTCGGAGGGTCAGTGCTGAGGGAGAGCCGCACTGTCGGAGGGTCAGTGCTGAGGGAGAGCCGCACTGTCGGAGGGTCAGTGCTGAGGGAGAGCCGCACTGTCGGAGGGTCAGTGCTGAGGGAGAGCCGCACTGTCGGAGGGTCAGTGCTGAGGGAGAGCCGCACTGTCGGAGGGTCAGTGCTGAGGGAGAGCCGCACTGTCGGAGGGTCAGTGCTGAGGGAGAGCCGCACTGTCGGAGGGTCAGTGCTGAGGGAGAGCCGCACTGTCGGAGGGTCAGTGCTGAGGGAGAGCCGCACTGTCGGAGGGTCAGTGCTGAGGGAGAGCCGCACTGTCGGAGGGTCAGTGCTGAGGGAGAGCCGCACTGTCGGAGGGTCAGTGCTGAGGGAGAGCCGCACTGTCGGAGGGTCAGTGCTGAGGGAGAGCCGCACTGTCGGAGGGTCAGTGCTGAGGGAGAGCCGCACTGTCGGAGGGTCAGTGCTGAGGGAGAGCCGCACTGTCGGAGGGTCAGTGCTGAGGGAGAGCCGCACTGTCGGAGGGTCAGTGCTGAGGGAGAGCCGCACTGTCGGAGGGTCAGTGCTGAGGGAGAGCCGCACTGTCGGAGGGTCAGTGCTGAGGGAGAGCCGCACTGTCGGAGGGTCAGTGCTGAGGGAGAGCCGCACTGTCGGAGGGTCAGTGCTGAGGGAGAGCCGCACTGTCGGAGGGTCAGTGCTGAGGGAGAGCCGCACTGTCGGAGGGTCAGTGCTGAGGGAGAGCCGCACTGTCGGAGGGTCAGTGCTGAGGGAGAGCCGCACTGTCGGAGGGTCAGTGCTGAGGGAGAGCCGCACTGTCGGAGGGTCAGTGCTGAGGGAGAGCCGCACTGTCGGAGGGTCAGTGCTGAGGGAGAGCCGCACTGTCGGAGGGTCAGTGCTGAGGGAGAGCCGCACTGTCGGAGGGTCAGTGCTGAGGGAGAGCCGCACTGTCGGAGGGTCAGTGCTGAGGGAGAGCCGCACTGTCGGAGGGTCAGTGCTGAGGGAGAGCCGCACTGTCGGAGGGTCAGTGCTGAGGGAGAGCCGCACTGTCGGAGGGTCAGTGCTGAGGGAGAGCCGCACTGTCGGAGGGTCAGTGCTGAGGGAGAGCCGCACTGTCGGAGGGTCAGTGCTGAGGGAGAGCCGCACTGTCGGAGGGTCAGTGCTGAGGGAGAGCCGCACTGTCGGAGGGTCAGTGCTGAGGGAGAGCCGCACTGTCGGAGGGTCAGTGCTGAGGGAGAGCCGCACTGTCGGAGGGTCAGTGCTGAGGGAGAGCCGCACTGTCGGAGGGTCAGTGCTGAGGGAGAGCCGCACTGTCGGAGGGTCAGTGCTGAGGGAGAGCCGCACTGTCGGAGGGTCAGTGCTGAGGGAGAGCCGCACTGTCGGAGGGTCAGTGCTGAGGGAGAGCCGCACTGTCGGAGGGTCAGTGCTGAGGGAGAGCCGCACTGTCGGAGGGTCAGTGCTGAGGGAGAGCCGCACTGTCGGAGGGTCAGTGCTGAGGGAGAGCCGCACTGTCGGAGGGTCAGTGCTGAGGGAGAGCCGCACTGTCGGAGGGTCAGTGCTGAGGGAGAGCCGCACTGTCGGAGGGTCAGTGCTGAGGGAGAGCCGCACTGTCGGAGGGTCAGTGCTGAGGGAGAGCCGCACTGTCGGAGGGTCAGTGCTGAGGGAGAGCCGCACTGTCGGAGGGTCAGTGCTGAGGGAGAGCCGCACTGTCGGAGGGTCAGTGCTGAGGGAGAGCCGCACTGTCGGAGGGTCAGTGCTGAGGGAGAGCCGCACTGTCGGAGGGTCAGTGCTGAGGGAGAGCCGCACTGTCGGAGGGTCAGTGCTGAGGGAGAGCCGCACTGTCGGAGGGTCAGTGCTGAGGGAGAGCCGCACTGTCGGAGGGTCAGTGCTGAGGGAGAGCCGCACTGTCGGAGGGTCAGTGCTGAGGGAGAGCCGCACTGTCGGAGGGTCAGTGCTGAGGGAGAGCCGCACTGTCGGAGGGTCAGTGCTGAGGGAGAGCCGCACTGTCGGAGGGTCAGTGCTGAGGGAGAGCCGCACTGTCGGAGGGTCAGTGCTGAGGGAGAGCCGCACTGTCGGAGGGTCAGTGCTGAGGGAGAGCCGCACTGTCGGAGGGTCAGTGCTGAGGGAGAGCCGCACTGTCGGAGGGTCAGTGCTGAGGGAGAGCCGCACTGTCGGAGGGTCAGTGCTGAGGGAGAGCCGCACTGTCGGAGGGTCAGTGCTGAGGGAGAGCCGCACTGTCGGAGGGTCAGTGCTGAGGGAGAGCCGCACTGTCGGAGGGTCAGTGCTGAGGGAGAGCCGCACTGTCGGAGGGTCAGTGCTGAGGGAGAGCCGCACTGTCGGAGGGTCAGTGCTGAGGGAGAGCCGCACTGTCGGAGGGTCAGTGCTGAGGGAGAGCCGCACTGTCGGAGGGTCAGTGCTGAGGGAGAGCCGCACTGTCGGAGGGTCAGTGCTGAGGGAGAGCCGCACTGTCGGAGGGTCAGTGCTGAGGGAGAGCCGCACTGTCGGAGGGTCAGTGCTGAGGGAGAGCCGCACTGTCGGAGGGTCAGTGCTGAGGGAGAGCCGCACTGTCGGAGGGTCAGTGCTGAGGGAGAGCCGCACTGTCGGAGGGTCAGTGCTGAGGGAGAGCCGCACTGTCGGAGGGTCAGTGCTGAGGGAGAGCCGCACTGTCGGAGGGTCAGTGCTGAGGGAGAGCCGCACTGTCGGAGGGTCAGTGCTGAGGGAGAGCCGCACTGTCGGAGGGTCAGTGCTGAGGGAGAGCCGCACTGTCGGAGGGTCAGTGCTGAGGGAGAGCCGCACTGTCGGAGGGTCAGTGCTGAGGGAGAGCCGCACTGTCGGAGGGTCAGTGCTGAGGGAGAGCCGCACTGTCGGAGGGTCAGTGCTGAGGGAGAGCCGCACTGTCGGAGGGTCAGTGCTGAGGGAGAGCCGCACTGTCGGAGGGTCAGTGCTGAGGGAGAGCCGCACTGTCGGAGGGTCAGTGCTGAGGGAGAGCCGCACTGTCGGAGGGTCAGTGCTGAGGGAGAGCCGCACTGTCGGAGGGTCAGTGCTGAGGGAGAGCCGCACTGTCGGAGGGTCAGTGCTGAGGGAGAGCCGCACTGTCGGAGGGTCAGTGCTGAGGGAGAGCCGCACTGTCGGAGGGTCAGTGCTGAGGGAGAGCCGCACTGTCGGAGGGTCAGTGCTGAGGGAGAGCCGCACTGTCGGAGGGTCAGTGCTGAGGGAGAGCCGCACTGTCGGAGGGTCAGTGCTGAGGGAGAGCCGCACTGTCGGAGGGTCAGTGCTGAGGGAGAGCCGCACTGTCGGAGGGTCAGTGCTGAGGGAGAGCCGCACTGTCGGAGGGTCAGTGCTGAGGGAGAGCCGCACTGTCGGAGGGTCAGTGCTGAGGGAGAGCCGCACTGTCGGAGGGTCAGTGCTGAGGGAGAGCCGCACTGTCGGAGGGTCAGTGCTGAGGGAGAGCCGCACTGTCGGAGGGTCAGTGCTGAGGGAGAGCCGCACTGTCGGAGGGTCAGTGCTGAGGGAGAGCCGCACTGTCGGAGGGTCAGTGCTGAGGGAGAGCCGCACTGTCGGAGGGTCAGTGCTGAGGGAGAGCCGCACTGTCGGAGGGTCAGTGCTGAGGGAGAGCCGCACTGTCGGAGGGTCAGTGCTGAGGGAGAGCCGCACTGTCGGAGGGTCAGTGCTGAGGGAGAGCCGCACTGTCGGAGGGTCAGTGCTGAGGGAGAGCCGCACTGTCGGAGGGTCAGTGCTGAGGGAGAGCCGCACTGTCGGAGGGTCAGTGCTGAGGGAGAGCCGCACTGTCGGAGGGTCAGTGCTGAGGGAGAGCCGCACTGTCGGAGGGTCAGTGCTGAGGGAGAGCCGCACTGTCGGAGGGTCAGTGCTGAGGGAGAGCCGCACTGTCGGAGGGTCAGTGCTGAGGGAGAGCCGCACTGTCGGAGGGTCAGTGCTGAGGGAGAGCCGCACTGTCGGAGGGTCAGTGCTGAGGGAGAGCCGCACTGTCGGAGGGTCAGTGCTGAGGGAGAGCCGCACTGTCGGAGGGTCAGTGCTGAGGGAGAGCCGCACTGTCGGAGGGTCAGTGCTGAGGGAGAGCCGCACTGTCGGAGGGTCAGTGCTGAGGGAGAGCCGCACTGTCGGAGGGTCAGTGCTGAGGGAGAGCCGCACTGTCGGAGGGTCAGTGCTGAGGGAGAGCCGCACTGTCGGAGGGTCAGTGCTGAGGGAGAGCCGCACTGTCGGAGGGTCAGTGCTGAGGGAGAGCCGCACTGTCGGAGGGTCAGTGCTGAGGGAGAGCCGCACTGTCGGAGGGTCAGTGCTGAGGGAGAGCCGCACTGTCGGAGGGTCAGTGCTGAGGGAGAGCCGCACTGTCGGAGGGTCAGTGCTGAGGGAGAGCCGCACTGTCGGAGGGTCAGTGCTGAGGGAGAGCCGCACTGTCGGAGGGTCAGTGCTGAGGGAGAGCCGCACTGTCGGAGGGTCAGTGCTGAGGGAGAGCCGCACTGTCGGAGGGTCAGTGCTGAGGGAGAGCCGCACTGTCGGAGGGTCAGTGCTGAGGGAGAGCCGCACTGTCGGAGGGTCAGTGCTGAGGGAGAGCCGCACTGTCGGAGGGTCAGTGCTGAGGGAGAGCCGCACTGTCGGAGGGTCAGTGCTGAGGGAGAGCCGCACTGTCGGAGGGTCAGTGCTGAGGGAGAGCCGCACTGTCGGAGGGTCAGTGCTGAGGGAGAGCCGCACTGTCGGAGGGTCAGTGCTGAGGGAGAGCCGCACTGTCGGAGGGTCAGTGCTGAGGGAGAGCCGCACTGTCGGAGGGTCAGTGCTGAGGGAGAGCCGCACTGTCGGAGGGTCAGTGCTGAGGGAGAGCCGCACTGTCGGAGGGTCAGTGCTGAGGGAGAGCCGCACTGTCGGAGGGTCAGTGCTGAGGGAGAGCCGCACTGTCGGAGGGTCAGTGCTGAGGGAGAGCCGCACTGTCGGAGGGTCAGTGCTGAGGGAGAGCCGCACTGTCGGAGGGTCAGTGCTGAGGGAGAGCCGCACTGTCGGAGGGTCAGTGCTGAGGGAGAGCCGCACTGTCGGAGGGTCAGTGCTGAGGGAGAGCCGCACTGTCGGAGGGTCAGTGCTGAGGGAGAGCCGCACTGTCGGAGGGTCAGTGCTGAGGGAGAGCCGCACTGTCGGAGGGTCAGTGCTGAGGGAGAGCCGCACTGTCGGAGGGTCAGTGCTGAGGGAGAGCCGCACTGTCGGAGGGTCAGTGCTGAGGGAGAGCCGCACTGTCGGAGGGTCAGTGCTGAGGGAGAGCCGCACTGTCGGAGGGTCAGTGCTGAGGGAGAGCCGCACTGTCGGAGGGTCAGTGCTGAGGGAGAGCCGCACTGTCGGAGGGTCAGTGCTGAGGGAGAGCCGCACTGTCGGAGGGTCAGTGCTGAGGGAGAGCCGCACTGTCGGAGGGTCAGTGCTGAGGGAGAGCCGCACTGTCGGAGGGTCAGTGCTGAGGGAGAGCCGCACTGTCGGAGGGTCAGTGCTGAGGGAGAGCCGCACTGTCGGAGGGTCAGTGCTGAGGGAGAGCCGCACTGTCGGAGGGTCAGTGCTGAGGGAGAGCCGCACTGTCGGAGGGTCAGTGCTGAGGGAGAGCCGCACTGTCGGAGGGTCAGTGCTGAGGGAGAGCCGCACTGTCGGAGGGTCAGTGCTGAGGGAGAGCCGCACTGTCGGAGGGTCAGTGCTGAGGGAGAGCCGCACTGTCGGAGGGTCAGTGCTGAGGGAGAGCCGCACTGTCGGAGGGTCAGTGCTGAGGGAGAGCCGCACTGTCGGAGGGTCAGTGCTGAGGGAGAGCCGCACTGTCGGAGGGTCAGTGCTGAGGGAGAGCCGCACTGTCGGAGGGTCAGTGCTGAGGGAGAGCCGCACTGTCGGAGGGTCAGTGCTGAGGGAGAGCCGCACTGTCGGAGGGTCAGTGCTGAGGGAGAGCCGCACTGTCGGAGGGTCAGTGCTGAGGGAGAGCCGCACTGTCGGAGGGTCAGTGCTGAGGGAGAGCCGCACTGTCGGAGGGTCAGTGCTGAGGGAGAGCCGCACTGTCGGAGGGTCAGTGCTGAGGGAGAGCCGCACTGTCGGAGGGTCAGTGCTGAGGGAGAGCCGCACTGTCGGAGGGTCAGTGCTGAGGGAGAGCCGCACTGTCGGAGGGTCAGTGCTGAGGGAGAGCCGCACTGTCGGAGGGTCAGTGCTGAGGGAGAGCCGCACTGTCGGAGGGTCAGTGCTGAGGGAGAGCCGCACTGTCGGAGGGTCAGTGCTGAGGGAGAGCCGCACTGTCGGAGGGTCAGTGCTGAGGGAGAGCCGCACTGTCGGAGGGTCAGTGCTGAGGGAGAGCCGCACTGTCGGAGGGTCAGTGCTGAGGGAGAGCCGCACTGTCGGAGGGTCAGTGCTGAGGGAGAGCCGCACTGTCGGAGGGTCAGTGCTGAGGGAGAGCCGCACTGTCGGAGGGTCAGTGCTGAGGGAGAGCCGCACTGTCGGAGGGTCAGTGCTGAGGGAGAGCCGCACTGTCGGAGGGTCAGTGCTGAGGGAGAGCCGCACTGTCGGAGGGTCAGTGCTGAGGGAGAGCCGCACTGTCGGAGGGTCAGTGCTGAGGGAGAGCCGCACTGTCGGAGGGTCAGTGCTGAGGGAGAGCCGCACTGTCGGAGGGTCAGTGCTGAGGGAGAGCCGCACTGTCGGAGGGTCAGTGCTGAGGGAGAGCCGCACTGTCGGAGGGTCAGTGCTGAGGGAGAGCCGCACTGTCGGAGGGTCAGTGCTGAGGGAGAGCCGCACTGTCGGAGGGTCAGTGCTGAGGGAGAGCCGCACTGTCGGAGGGTCAGTGCTGAGGGAGAGCCGCACTGTCGGAGGGTCAGTGCTGAGGGAGAGCCGCACTGTCGGAGGGTCAGTGCTGAGGGAGAGCCGCACTGTCGGAGGGTCAGTGCTGAGGGAGAGCCGCACTGTCGGAGGGTCAGTGCTGAGGGAGAGCCGCACTGTCGGAGGGTCAGTGCTGAGGGAGAGCCGCACTGTCGGAGGGTCAGTGCTGAGGGAGAGCCGCACTGTCGGAGGGTCAGTGCTGAGGGAGAGCCGCACTGTCGGAGGGTCAGTGCTGAGGGAGAGCCGCACTGTCGGAGGGTCAGTGCTGAGGGAGAGCCGCACTGTCGGAGGGTCAGTGCTGAGGGAGAGCCGCACTGTCGGAGGGTCAGTGCTGAGGGAGAGCCGCACTGTCGGAGGGTCAGTGCTGAGGGAGAGCCGCACTGTCGGAGGGTCAGTGCTGAGGGAGAGCCGCACTGTCGGAGGGTCAGTGCTGAGGGAGAGCCGCACTGTCGGAGGGTCAGTGCTGAGGGAGAGCCGCACTGTCGGAGGGTCAGTGCTGAGGGAGAGCCGCACTGTCGGAGGGTCAGTGCTGAGGGAGAGCCGCACTGTCGGAGGGTCAGTGCTGAGGGAGAGCCGCACTGTCGGAGGGTCAGTGCTGAGGGAGAGCCGCACTGTCGGAGGGTCAGTGCTGAGGGAGAGCCGCACTGTCGGAGGGTCAGTGCTGAGGGAGAGCCGCACTGTCGGAGGGTCAGTGCTGAGGGAGAGCCGCACTGTCGGAGGGTCAGTGCTGAGGGAGAGCCGCACTGTCGGAGGGTCAGTGCTGAGGGAGAGCCGCACTGTCGGAGGGTCAGTGCTGAGGGAGAGCCGCACTGTCGGAGGGTCAGTGCTGAGGGAGAGCCGCACTGTCGGAGGGTCAGTGCTGAGGGAGAGCCGCACTGTCGGAGGGTCAGTGCTGAGGGAGAGCCGCACTGTCGGAGGGTCAGTGCTGAGGGAGAGCCGCACTGTCGGAGGGTCAGTGCTGAGGGAGAGCCGCACTGTCGGAGGGTCAGTGCTGAGGGAGAGCCGCACTGTCGGAGGGTCAGTGCTGAGGGAGAGCCGCACTGTCGGAGGGTCAGTGCTGAGGGAGAGCCGCACTGTCGGAGGGTCAGTGCTGAGGGAGAGCCGCACTGTCGGAGGGTCAGTGCTGAGGGAGAGCCGCACTGTCGGAGGGTCAGTGCTGAGGGAGAGCCGCACTGTCGGAGGGTCAGTGCTGAGGGAGAGCCGCACTGTCGGAGGGTCAGTGCTGAGGGAGAGCCGCACTGTCGGAGGGTCAGTGCTGAGGGAGAGCCGCACTGTCGGAGGGTCAGTGCTGAGGGAGAGCCGCACTGTCGGAGGGTCAGTGCTGAGGGAGAGCCGCACTGTCGGAGGGTCAGTGCTGAGGGAGAGCCGCACTGTCGGAGGGTCAGTGCTGAGGGAGAGCCGCACTGTCGGAGGGTCAGTGCTGAGGGAGAGCCGCACTGTCGGAGGGTCAGTGCTGAGGGAGAGCCGCACTGTCGGAGGGTCAGTGCTGAGGGAGAGCCGCACTGTCGGAGGGTCAGTGCTGAGGGAGAGCCGCACTGTCGGAGGGTCAGTGCTGAGGGAGAGCCGCACTGTCGGAGGGTCAGTGCTGAGGGAGAGCCGCACTGTCGGAGGGTCAGTGCTGAGGGAGAGCCGCACTGTCGGAGGGTCAGTGCTGAGGGAGAGCCGCACTGTCGGAGGGTCAGTGCTGAGGGAGAGCCGCACTGTCGGAGGGTCAGTGCTGAGGGAGAGCCGCACTGTCGGAGGGTCAGTGCTGAGGGAGAGCCGCACTGTCGGAGGGTCAGTGCTGAGGGAGAGCCGCACTGTCGGAGGGTCAGTGCTGAGGGAGAGCCGCACTGTCGGAGGGTCAGTGCTGAGGGAGAGCCGCACTGTCGGAGGGTCAGTGCTGAGGGAGAGCCGCACTGTCGGAGGGTCAGTGCTGAGGGAGAGCCGCACTGTCGGAGGGTCAGTGCTGAGGGAGAGCCGCACTGTCGGAGGGTCAGTGCTGAGGGAGAGCCGCACTGTCGGAGGGTCAGTGCTGAGGGAGAGCCGCACTGTCGGAGGGTCAGTGCTGAGGGAGAGCCGCACTGTCGGAGGGTCAGTGCTGAGGGAGAGCCGCACTGTCGGAGGGTCAGTGCTGAGGGAGAGCCGCACTGTCGGAGGGTCAGTGCTGAGGGAGAGCCGCACTGTCGGAGGGTCAGTGCTGAGGGAGAGCCGCACTGTCGGAGGGTCAGTGCTGAGGGAGAGCCGCACTGTCGGAGGGTCAGTGCTGAGGGAGAGCCGCACTGTCGGAGGGTCAGTGCTGAGGGAGAGCCGCACTGTCGGAGGGTCAGTGCTGAGGGAGAGCCGCACTGTCGGAGGGTCAGTGCTGAGGGAGAGCCGCACTGTCGGAGGGTCAGTGCTGAGGGAGAGCCGCACTGTCGGAGGGTCAGTGCTGAGGGAGAGCCGCACTGTCGGAGGGTCAGTGCTGAGGGAGAGCCGCACTGTCGGAGGGTCAGTGCTGAGGGAGAGCCGCACTGTCGGAGGGTCAGTGCTGAGGGAGAGCCGCACTGTCGGAGGGTCAGTGCTGAGGGAGAGCCGCACTGTCGGAGGGTCAGTGCTGAGGGAGAGCCGCACTGTCGGAGGGTCAGTGCTGAGGGAGAGCCGCACTGTCGGAGGGTCAGTGCTGAGGGAGAGCCGCACTGTCGGAGGGTCAGTGCTGAGGGAGAGCCGCACTGTCGGAGGGTCAGTGCTGAGGGAGAGCCGCACTGTCGGAGGGTCAGTGCTGAGGGAGAGCCGCACTGTCGGAGGGTCAGTGCTGAGGGAGAGCCGCACTGTCGGAGGGTCAGTGCTGAGGGAGAGCCGCACTGTCGGAGGGTCAGTGCTGAGGGAGAGCCGCACTGTCGGAGGGTCAGTGCTGAGGGAGAGCCGCACTGTCGGAGGGTCAGTGCTGAGGGAGAGCCGCACTGTCGGAGGGTCAGTGCTGAGGGAGAGCCGCACTGTCGGAGGGTCAGTGCTGAGGGAGAGCCGCACTGTCGGAGGGTCAGTGCTGAGGGAGAGCCGCACTGTCGGAGGGTCAGTGCTGAGGGAGAGCCGCACTGTCGGAGGGTCAGTGCTGAGGGAGAGCCGCACTGTCGGAGGGTCAGTGCTGAGGGAGAGCCGCACTGTCGGAGGGTCAGTGCTGAGGGAGAGCCGCACTGTCGGAGGGTCAGTGCTGAGGGAGAGCCGCACTGTCGGAGGGTCAGTGCTGAGGGAGAGCCGCACTGTCGGAGGGTCAGTGCTGAGGGAGAGCCGCACTGTCGGAGGGTCAGTGCTGAGGGAGAGCCGCACTGTCGGAGGGTCAGTGCTGAGGGAGAGCCGCACTGTCGGAGGGTCAGTGCTGAGGGAGAGCCGCACTGTCGGAGGGTCAGTGCTGAGGGAGAGCCGCACTGTCGGAGGGTCAGTGCTGAGGGAGAGCCGCACTGTCGGAGGGTCAGTGCTGAGGGAGAGCCGCACTGTCGGAGGGTCAGTGCTGAGGGAGAGCCGCACTGTCGGAGGGTCAGTGCTGAGGGAGAGCCGCACTGTCGGAGGGTCAGTGCTGAGGGAGAGCCGCACTGTCGGAGGGTCAGTGCTGAGGGAGAGCCGCACTGTCGGAGGGTCAGTGCTGAGGGAGAGCCGCACTGTCGGAGGGTCAGTGCTGAGGGAGAGCCGCACTGTCGGAGGGTCAGTGCTGAGGGAGAGCCGCACTGTCGGAGGGTCAGTGCTGAGGGAGAGCCGCACTGTCGGAGGGTCAGTGCTGAGGGAGAGCCGCACTGTCGGAGGGTCAGTGCTGAGGGAGAGCCGCACTGTCGGAGGGTCAGTGCTGAGGGAGAGCCGCACTGTCGGAGGGTCAGTGCTGAGGGAGAGCCGCACTGTCGGAGGGTCAGTGCTGAGGGAGAGCCGCACTGTCGGAGGGTCAGTGCTGAGGGAGAGCCGCACTGTCGGAGGGTCAGTGCTGAGGGAGAGCCGCACTGTCGGAGGGTCAGTGCTGAGGGAGAGCCGCACTGTCGGAGGGTCAGTGCTGAGGGAGAGCCGCACTGTCGGAGGGTCAGTGCTGAGGGAGAGCCGCACTGTCGGAGGGTCAGTGCTGAGGGAGAGCCGCACTGTCGGAGGGTCAGTGCTGAGGGAGAGCCGCACTGTCGGAGGGTCAGTGCTGAGGGAGAGCCGCACTGTCGGAGGGTCAGTGCTGAGGGAGAGCCGCACTGTCGGAGGGTCAGTGCTGAGGGAGAGCCGCACTGTCGGAGGGTCAGTGCTGAGGGAGAGCCGCACTGTCGGAGGGTCAGTGCTGAGGGAGAGCCGCACTGTCGGAGGGTCAGTGCTGAGGGAGAGCCGCACTGTCGGAGGGTCAGTGCTGAGGGAGAGCCGCACTGTCGGAGGGTCAGTGCTGAGGGAGAGCCGCACTGTCGGAGGGTCAGTGCTGAGGGAGAGCCGCACTGTCGGAGGGTCAGTGCTGAGGGAGAGCCGCACTGTCGGAGGGTCAGTGCTGAGGGAGAGCCGCACTGTCGGAGGGTCAGTGCTGAGGGAGAGCCGCACTGTCGGAGGGTCAGTGCTGAGGGAGAGCCGCACTGTCGGAGGGTCAGTGCTGAGGGAGAGCCGCACTGTCGGAGGGTCAGTGCTGAGGGAGAGCCGCACTGTCGGAGGGTCAGTGCTGAGGGAGAGCCGCACTGTCGGAGGGTCAGTGCTGAGGGAGAGCCGCACTGTCGGAGGGTCAGTGCTGAGGGAGAGCCGCACTGTCGGAGGGTCAGTGCTGAGGGAGAGCCGCACTGTCGGAGGGTCAGTGCTGAGGGAGAGCCGCACTGTCGGAGGGTCAGTGCTGAGGGAGAGCCGCACTGTCGGAGGGTCAGTGCTGAGGGAGAGCCGCACTGTCGGAGGGTCAGTGCTGAGGGAGAGCCGCACTGTCGGAGGGTCAGTGCTGAGGGAGAGCCGCACTGTCGGAGGGTCAGTGCTGAGGGAGAGCCGCACTGTCGGAGGGTCAGTGCTGAGGGAGAGCCGCACTGTCGGAGGGTCAGTGCTGAGGGAGAGCCGCACTGTCGGAGGGTCAGTGCTGAGGGAGAGCCGCACTGTCGGAGGGTCAGTGCTGAGGGAGAGCCGCACTGTCGGAGGGTCAGTGCTGAGGGAGAGCCGCACTGTCGGAGGGTCAGTGCTGAGGGAGAGCCGCACTGTCGGAGGGTCAGTGCTGAGGGAGAGCCGCACTGTCGGAGGGTCAGTGCTGAGGGAGAGCCGCACTGTCGGAGGGTCAGTGCTGAGGGAGAGCCGCACTGTCGGAGGGTCAGTGCTGAGGGAGAGCCGCACTGTCGGAGGGTCAGTGCTGAGGGAGAGCCGCACTGTCGGAGGGTCAGTGCTGAGGGAGAGCCGCACTGTCGGAGGGTCAGTGCTGAGGGAGAGCCGCACTGTCGGAGGGTCAGTGCTGAGGGAGAGCCGCACTGTCGGAGGGTCAGTGCTGAGGGAGAGCCGCACTGTCGGAGGGTCAGTGCTGAGGGAGAGCCGCACTGTCGGAGGGTCAGTGCTGAGGGAGAGCCGCACTGTCGGAGGGTCAGTGCTGAGGGAGAGCCGCACTGTCGGAGGGTCAGTGCTGAGGGAGAGCCGCACTGTCGGAGGGTCAGTGCTGAGGGAGAGCCGCACTGTCGGAGGGTCAGTGCTGAGGGAGAGCCGCACTGTCGGAGGGTCAGTGCTGAGGGAGAGCCGCACTGTCGGAGGGTCAGTGCTGAGGGAGAGCCGCACTGTCGGAGGGTCAGTGCTGAGGGAGAGCCGCACTGTCGGAGGGTCAGTGCTGAGGGAGAGCCGCACTGTCGGAGGGTCAGTGCTGAGGGAGAGCCGCACTGTCGGAGGGTCAGTGCTGAGGGAGAGCCGCACTGTCGGAGGGTCAGTGCTGAGGGAGAGCCGCACTGTCGGAGGGTCAGTGCTGAGGGAGAGCCGCACTGTCGGAGGGTCAGTGCTGAGGGAGAGCCGCACTGTCGGAGGGTCAGTGCTGAGGGAGAGCCGCACTGTCGGAGGGTCAGTGCTGAGGGAGAGCCGCACTGTCGGAGGGTCAGTGCTGAGGGAGAGCCGCACTGTCGGAGGGTCAGTGCTGAGGGAGAGCCGCACTGTCGGAGGGTCAGTGCTGAGGGAGAGCCGCACTGTCGGAGGGTCAGTGCTGAGGGAGAGCCGCACTGTCGGAGGGTCAGTGCTGAGGGAGAGCCGCACTGTCGGAGGGTCAGTGCTGAGGGAGAGCCGCACTGTCGGAGGGTCAGTGCTGAGGGAGAGCCGCACTGTCGGAGGGTCAGTGCTGAGGGAGAGCCGCACTGTCGGAGGGTCAGTGCTGAGGGAGAGCCGCACTGTCGGAGGGTCAGTGCTGAGGGAGAGCCGCACTGTCGGAGGGTCAGTGCTGAGGGAGAGCCGCACTGTCGGAGGGTCAGTGCTGAGGGAGAGCCGCACTGTCGGAGGGTCAGTGCTGAGGGAGAGCCGCACTGTCGGAGGGTCAGTGCTGAGGGAGAGCCGCACTGTCGGAGGGTCAGTGCTGAGGGAGAGCCGCACTGTCGGAGGGTCAGTGCTGAGGGAGAGCCGCACTGTCGGAGGGTCAGTGCTGAGGGAGAGCCGCACTGTCGGAGGGTCAGTGCTGAGGGAGAGCCGCACTGTCGGAGGGTCAGTGCTGAGGGAGAGCCGCACTGTCGGAGGGTCAGTGCTGAGGGAGAGCCGCACTGTCGGAGGGTCAGTGCTGAGGGAGAGCCGCACTGTCGGAGGGTCAGTGCTGAGGGAGAGCCGCACTGTCGGAGGGTCAGTGCTGAGGGAGAGCCGCACTGTCGGAGGGTCAGTGCTGAGGGAGAGCCGCACTGTCGGAGGGTCAGTGCTGAGGGAGAGCCGCACTGTCGGAGGGTCAGTGCTGAGGGAGAGCCGCACTGTCGGAGGGTCAGTGCTGAGGGAGAGCCGCACTGTCGGAGGGTCAGTGCTGAGGGAGAGCCGCACTGTCGGAGGGTCAGTGCTGAGGGAGAGCCGCACTGTCGGAGGGTCAGTGCTGAGGGAGAGCCGCACTGTCGGAGGGTCAGTGCTGAGGGAGAGCCGCACTGTCGGAGGGTCAGTGCTGAGGGAGAGCCGCACTGTCGGAGGGTCAGTGCTGAGGGAGAGCCGCACTGTCGGAGGGTCAGTGCTGAGGGAGAGCCGCACTGTCGGAGGGTCAGTGCTGAGGGAGAGCCGCACTGTCGGAGGGTCAGTGCTGAGGGAGAGCCGCACTGTCGGAGGGTCAGTGCTGAGGGAGAGCCGCACTGTCGGAGGGTCAGTGCTGAGGGAGAGCCGCACTGTCGGAGGGTCAGTGCTGAGGGAGAGCCGCACTGTCGGAGGGTCAGTGCTGAGGGAGAGCCGCACTGTCGGAGGGTCAGTGCTGAGGGAGAGCCGCACTGTCGGAGGGTCAGTGCTGAGGGAGAGCCGCACTGTCGGAGGGTCAGTGCTGAGGGAGAGCCGCACTGTCGGAGGGTCAGTGCTGAGGGAGAGCCGCACTGTCGGAGGGTCAGTGCTGAGGGAGAGCCGCACTGTCGGAGGGTCAGTGCTGAGGGAGAGCCGCACTGTCGGAGGGTCAGTGCTGAGGGAGAGCCGCACTGTCGGAGGGTCAGTGCTGAGGGAGAGCCGCACTGTCGGAGGGTCAGTGCTGAGGGAGAGCCGCACTGTCGGAGGGTCAGTGCTGAGGGAGAGCCGCACTGTCGGAGGGTCAGTGCTGAGGGAGAGCCGCACTGTCGGAGGGTCAGTGCTGAGGGAGAGCCGCACTGTCGGAGGGTCAGTGCTGAGGGAGAGCCGCACTGTCGGAGGGTCAGTGCTGAGGGAGAGCCGCACTGTCGGAGGGTCAGTGCTGAGGGAGAGCCGCACTGTCGGAGGGTCAGTGCTGAGGGAGAGCCGCACTGTCGGAGGGTCAGTGCTGAGGGAGAGCCGCACTGTCGGAGGGTCAGTGCTGAGGGAGAGCCGCACTGTCGGAGGGTCAGTGCTGAGGGAGAGCCGCACTGTCGGAGGGTCAGTGCTGAGGGAGAGCCGCACTGTCGGAGGGTCAGTGCTGAGGGAGAGCCGCACTGTCGGAGGGTCAGTGCTGAGGGAGAGCCGCACTGTCGGAGGGTCAGTGCTGAGGGAGAGCCGCACTGTCGGAGGGTCAGTGCTGAGGGAGAGCCGCACTGTCGGAGGGTCAGTGCTGAGGGAGAGCCGCACTGTCGGAGGGTCAGTGCTGAGGGAGAGCCGCACTGTCGGAGGGTCAGTGCTGAGGGAGAGCCGCACTGTCGGAGGGTCAGTGCTGAGGGAGAGCCGCACTGTCGGAGGGTCAGTGCTGAGGGAGAGCCGCACTGTCGGAGGGTCAGTGCTGAGGGAGAGCCGCACTGTCGGAGGGTCAGTGCTGAGGGAGAGCCGCACTGTCGGAGGGTCAGTGCTGAGGGAGAGCCGCACTGTCGGAGGGTCAGTGCTGAGGGAGAGCCGCACTGTCGGAGGGTCAGTGCTGAGGGAGAGCCGCACTGTCGGAGGGTCAGTGCTGAGGGAGAGCCGCACTGTCGGAGGGTCAGTGCTGAGGGAGAGCCGCACTGTCGGAGGGTCAGTGCTGAGGGAGAGCCGCACTGTCGGAGGGTCAGTGCTGAGGGAGAGCCGCACTGTCGGAGGGTCAGTGCTGAGGGAGAGCCGCACTGTCGGAGGGTCAGTGCTGAGGGAGAGCCGCACTGTCGGAGGGTCAGTGCTGAGGGAGAGCCGCACTGTCGGAGGGTCAGTGCTGAGGGAGAGCCGCACTGTCGGAGGGTCAGTGCTGAGGGAGAGCCGCACTGTCGGAGGGTCAGTGCTGAGGGAGAGCCGCACTGTCGGAGGGTCAGTGCTGAGGGAGAGCCGCACTGTCGGAGGGTCAGTGCTGAGGGAGAGCCGCACTGTCGGAGGGTCAGTGCTGAGGGAGAGCCGCACTGTCGGAGGGTCAGTGCTGAGGGAGAGCCGCACTGTCGGAGGGTCAGTGCTGAGGGAGAGCCGCACTGTCGGAGGGTCAGTGCTGAGGGAGAGCCGCACTGTCGGAGGGTCAGTGCTGAGGGAGAGCCGCACTGTCGGAGGGTCAGTGCTGAGGGAGAGCCGCACTGTCGGAGGGTCAGTGCTGAGGGAGAGCCGCACTGTCGGAGGGTCAGTGCTGAGGGAGAGCCGCACTGTCGGAGGGTCAGTGCTGAGGGAGAGCCGCACTGTCGGAGGGTCAGTGCTGAGGGAGAGCCGCACTGTCGGAGGGTCAGTGCTGAGGGAGAGCCGCACTGTCGGAGGGTCAGTGCTGAGGGAGAGCCGCACTGTCGGAGGGTCAGTGCTGAGGGAGAGCCGCACTGTCGGAGGGTCAGTGCTGAGGGAGAGCCGCACTGTCGGAGGGTCAGTGCTGAGGGAGAGCCGCACTGTCGGAGGGTCAGTGCTGAGGGAGAGCCGCACTGTCGGAGGGTCAGTGCTGAGGGAGAGCCGCACTGTCGGAGGGTCAGTGCTGAGGGAGAGCCGCACTGTCGGAGGGTCAGTGCTGAGGGAGAGCCGCACTGTCGGAGGGTCAGTGCTGAGGGAGAGCCGCACTGTCGGAGGGTCAGTGCTGAGGGAGAGCCGCACTGTCGGAGGGTCAGTGCTGAGGGAGAGCCGCACTGTCGGAGGGTCAGTGCTGAGGGAGAGCCGCACTGTCGGAGGGTCAGTGCTGAGGGAGAGCCGCACTGTCGGAGGGTCAGTGCTGAGGGAGAGCCGCACTGTCGGAGGGTCAGTGCTGAGGGAGAGCCGCACTGTCGGAGGGTCAGTGCTGAGGGAGAGCCGCACTGTCGGAGGGTCAGTGCTGAGGGAGAGCCGCACTGTCGGAGGGTCAGTGCTGAGGGAGAGCCGCACTGTCGGAGGGTCAGTGCTGAGGGAGAGCCGCACTGTCGGAGGGTCAGTGCTGAGGGAGAGCCGCACTGTCGGAGGGTCAGTGCTGAGGGAGAGCCGCACTGTCGGAGGGTCAGTGCTGAGGGAGAGCCGCACTGTCGGAGGGTCAGTGCTGAGGGAGAGCCGCACTGTCGGAGGGTCAGTGCTGAGGGAGAGCCGCACTGTCGGAGGGTCAGTGCTGAGGGAGAGCCGCACTGTCGGAGGGTCAGTGCTGAGGGAGAGCCGCACTGTCGGAGGGTCAGTGCTGAGGGAGAGCCGCACTGTCGGAGGGTCAGTGCTGAGGGAGAGCCGCACTGTCGGAGGGTCAGTGCTGAGGGAGAGCCGCACTGTCGGAGGGTCAGTGCTGAGGGAGAGCCGCACTGTCGGAGGGTCAGTGCTGAGGGAGAGCCGCACTGTCGGAGGGTCAGTGCTGAGGGAGAGCCGCACTGTCGGAGGGTCAGTGCTGAGGGAGAGCCGCACTGTCGGAGGGTCAGTGCTGAGGGAGAGCCGCACTGTCGGAGGGTCAGTGCTGAGGGAGAGCCGCACTGTCGGAGGGTCAGTGCTGAGGGAGAGCCGCACTGTCGGAGGGTCAGTGCTGAGGGAGAGCCGCACTGTCGGAGGGTCAGTGCTGAGGGAGAGCCGCACTGTCGGAGGGTCAGTGCTGAGGGAGAGCCGCACTGTCGGAGGGTCAGTGCTGAGGGAGAGCCGCACTGTCGGAGGGTCAGTGCTGAGGGAGAGCCGCACTGTCGGAGGGTCAGTGCTGAGGGAGAGCCGCACTGTCGGAGGGTCAGTGCTGAGGGAGAGCCGCACTGTCGGAGGGTCAGTGCTGAGGGAGAGCCGCACTGTCGGAGGGTCAGTGCTGAGGGAGAGCCGCACTGTCGGAGGGTCAGTGCTGAGGGAGAGCCGCACTGTCGGAGGGTCAGTGCTGAGGGAGAGCCGCACTGTCGGAGGGTCAGTGCTGAGGGAGAGCCGCACTGTCGGAGGGTCAGTGCTGAGGGAGAGCCGCACTGTCGGAGGGTCAGTGCTGAGGGAGAGCCGCACTGTCGGAGGGTCAGTGCTGAGGGAGAGCCGCACTGTCGGAGGGTCAGTGCTGAGGGAGAGCCGCACTGTCGGAGGGTCAGTGCTGAGGGAGAGCCGCACTGTCGGAGGGTCAGTGCTGAGGGAGAGCCGCACTGTCGGAGGGTCAGTGCTGAGGGAGAGCCGCACTGTCGGAGGGTCAGTGCTGAGGGAGAGCCGCACTGTCGGAGGGTCAGTGCTGAGGGAGAGCCGCACTGTCGGAGGGTCAGTGCTGAGGGAGAGCCGCACTGTCGGAGGGTCAGTGCTGAGGGAGAGCCGCACTGTCGGAGGGTCAGTGCTGAGGGAGAGCCGCACTGTCGGAGGGTCAGTGCTGAGGGAGAGCCGCACTGTCGGAGGGTCAGTGCTGAGGGAGAGCCGCACTGTCGGAGGGTCAGTGCTGAGGGAGAGCCGCACTGTCGGAGGGTCAGTGCTGAGGGAGAGCCGCACTGTCGGAGGGTCAGTGCTGAGGGAGAGCCGCACTGTCGGAGGGTCAGTGCTGAGGGAGAGCCGCACTGTCGGAGGGTCAGTGCTGAGGGAGAGCCGCACTGTCGGAGGGTCAGTGCTGAGGGAGAGCCGCACTGTCGGAGGGTCAGTGCTGAGGGAGAGCCGCACTGTCGGAGGGTCAGTGCTGAGGGAGAGCCGCACTGTCGGAGGGTCAGTGCTGAGGGAGAGCCGCACTGTCGGAGGGTCAGTGCTGAGGGAGAGCCGCACTGTCGGAGGGTCAGTGCTGAGGGAGAGCCGCACTGTCGGAGGGTCAGTGCTGAGGGAGAGCCGCACTGTCGGAGGGTCAGTGCTGAGGGAGAGCCGCACTGTCGGAGGGTCAGTGCTGAGGGAGAGCCGCACTGTCGGAGGGTCAGTGCTGAGGGAGAGCCGCACTGTCGGAGGGTCAGTGCTGAGGGAGAGCCGCACTGTCGGAGGGTCAGTGCTGAGGGAGAGCCGCACTGTCGGAGGGTCAGTGCTGAGGGAGAGCCGCACTGTCGGAGGGTCAGTGCTGAGGGAGAGCCGCACTGTCGGAGGGTCAGTGCTGAGGGAGAGCCGCACTGTCGGAGGGTCAGTGCTGAGGGAGAGCCGCACTGTCGGAGGGTCAGTGCTGAGGGAGAGCCGCACTGTCGGAGGGTCAGTGCTGAGGGAGAGCCGCACTGTCGGAGGGTCAGTGCTGAGGGAGAGCCGCACTGTCGGAGGGTCAGTGCTGAGGGAGAGCCGCACTGTCGGAGGGTCAGTGCTGAGGGAGAGCCGCACTGTCGGAGGGTCAGTGCTGAGGGAGAGCCGCACTGTCGGAGGGTCAGTGCTGAGGGAGAGCCGCACTGTCGGAGGGTCAGTGCTGAGGGAGAGCCGCACTGTCGGAGGGTCAGTGCTGAGGGAGAGCCGCACTGTCGGAGGGTCAGTGCTGAGGGAGAGCCGCACTGTCGGAGGGTCAGTGCTGAGGGAGAGCCGCACTGTCGGAGGGTCAGTGCTGAGGGAGAGCCGCACTGTCGGAGGGTCAGTGCTGAGGGAGAGCCGCACTGTCGGAGGGTCAGTGCTGAGGGAGAGCCGCACTGTCGGAGGGTCAGTGCTGAGGGAGAGCCGCACTGTCGGAGGGTCAGTGCTGAGGGAGAGCCGCACTGTCGGAGGGTCAGTGCTGAGGGAGAGCCGCACTGTCGGAGGGTCAGTGCTGAGGGAGAGCCGCACTGTCGGAGGGTCAGTGCTGAGGGAGAGCCGCACTGTCGGAGGGTCAGTGCTGAGGGAGAGCCGCACTGTCGGAGGGTCAGTGCTGAGGGAGAGCCGCACTGTCGGAGGGTCAGTGCTGAGGGAGAGCCGCACTGTCGGAGGGTCAGTGCTGAGGGAGAGCCGCACTGTCGGAGGGTCAGTGCTGAGGGAGAGCCGCACTGTCGGAGGGTCAGTGCTGAGGGAGAGCCGCACTGTCGGAGGGTCAGTGCTGAGGGAGAGCCGCACTGTCGGAGGGTCAGTGCTGAGGGAGAGCCGCACTGTCGGAGGGTCAGTGCTGAGGGAGAGCCGCACTGTCGGAGGGTCAGTGCTGAGGGAGAGCCGCACTGTCGGAGGGTCAGTGCTGAGGGAGAGCCGCACTGTCGGAGGGTCAGTGCTGAGGGAGAGCCGCACTGTCGGAGGGTCAGTGCTGAGGGAGAGCCGCACTGTCGGAGGGTCAGTGCTGAGGGAGAGCCGCACTGTCGGAGGGTCAGTGCTGAGGGAGAGCCGCACTGTCGGAGGGTCAGTGCTGAGGGAGAGCCGCACTGTCGGAGGGTCAGTGCTGAGGGAGAGCCGCACTGTCGGAGGGTCAGTGCTGAGGGAGAGCCGCACTGTCGGAGGGTCAGTGCTGAGGGAGAGCCGCACTGTCGGAGGGTCAGTGCTGAGGGAGAGCCGCACTGTCGGAGGGTCAGTGCTGAGGGAGAGCCGCACTGTCGGAGGGTCAGTGCTGAGGGAGAGCCGCACTGTCGGAGGGTCAGTGCTGAGGGAGAGCCGCACTGTCGGAGGGTCAGTGCTGAGGGAGAGCCGCACTGTCGGAGGGTCAGTGCTGAGGGAGAGCCGCACTGTCGGAGGGTCAGTGCTGAGGGAGAGCCGCACTGTCGGAGGGTCAGTGCTGAGGGAGAGCCGCACTGTCGGAGGGTCAGTGCTGAGGGAGAGCCGCACTGTCGGAGGGTCAGTGCTGAGGGAGAGCCGCACTGTCGGAGGGTCAGTGCTGAGGGAGAGCCGCACTGTCGGAGGGTCAGTGCTGAGGGAGAGCCGCACTGTCGGAGGGTCAGTGCTGAGGGAGAGCCGCACTGTCGGAGGGTCAGTGCTGAGGGAGAGCCGCACTGTCGGAGGGTCAGTGCTGAGGGAGAGCCGCACTGTCGGAGGGTCAGTGCTGAGGGAGAGCCGCACTGTCGGAGGGTCAGTGCTGAGGGAGAGCCGCACTGTCGGAGGGTCAGTGCTGAGGGAGAGCCGCACTGTCGGAGGGTCAGTGCTGAGGGAGAGCCGCACTGTCGGAGGGTCAGTGCTGAGGGAGAGCCGCACTGTCGGAGGGTCAGTGCTGAGGGAGAGCCGCACTGTCGGAGGGTCAGTGCTGAGGGAGAGCCGCACTGTCGGAGGGTCAGTGCTGAGGGAGAGCCGCACTGTCGGAGGGTCAGTGCTGAGGGAGAGCCGCACTGTCGGAGGGTCAGTGCTGAGGGAGAGCCGCACTGTCGGAGGGTCAGTGCTGAGGGAGAGCCGCACTGTCGGAGGGTCAGTGCTGAGGGAGAGCCGCACTGTCGGAGGGTCAGTGCTGAGGGAGAGCCGCACTGTCGGAGGGTCAGTGCTGAGGGAGAGCCGCACTGTCGGAGGGTCAGTGCTGAGGGAGAGCCGCACTGTCGGAGGGTCAGTGCTGAGGGAGAGCCGCACTGTCGGAGGGTCAGTGCTGAGGGAGAGCCGCACTGTCGGAGGGTCAGTGCTGAGGGAGAGCCGCACTGTCGGAGGGTCAGTGCTGAGGGAGAGCCGCACTGTCGGAGGGTCAGTGCTGAGGGAGAGCCGCACTGTCGGAGGGTCAGTGCTGAGGGAGAGCCGCACTGTCGGAGGGTCAGTGCTGAGGGAGAGCCGCACTGTCGGAGGGTCAGTGCTGAGGGAGAGCCGCACTGTCGGAGGGTCAGTGCTGAGGGAGAGCCGCACTGTCGGAGGGTCAGTGCTGAGGGAGAGCCGCACTGTCGGAGGGTCAGTGCTGAGGGAGAGCCGCACTGTCGGAGGGTCAGTGCTGAGGGAGAGCCGCACTGTCGGAGGGTCAGTGCTGAGGGAGAGCCGCACTGTCGGAGGGTCAGTGCTGAGGGAGAGCCGCACTGTCGGAGGGTCAGTGCTGAGGGAGAGCCGCACTGTCGGAGGGTCAGTGCTGAGGGAGAGCCGCACTGTCGGAGGGTCAGTGCTGAGGGAGAGCCGCACTGTCGGAGGGTCAGTGCTGAGGGAGAGCCGCACTGTCGGAGGGTCAGTGCTGAGGGAGAGCCGCACTGTCGGAGGGTCAGTGCTGAGGGAGAGCCGCACTGTCGGAGGGTCAGTGCTGAGGGAGAGCCGCACTGTCGGAGGGTCAGTGCTGAGGGAGAGCCGCACTGTCGGAGGGTCAGTGCTGAGGGAGAGCCGCACTGTCGGAGGGTCAGTGCTGAGGGAGAGCCGCACTGTCGGAGGGTCAGTGCTGAGGGAGAGCCGCACTGTCGGAGGGTCAGTGCTGAGGGAGAGCCGCACTGTCGGAGGGTCAGTGCTGAGGGAGAGCCGCACTGTCGGAGGGTCAGTGCTGAGGGAGAGCCGCACTGTCGGAGGGTCAGTGCTGAGGGAGAGCCGCACTGTCGGAGGGTCAGTGCTGAGGGAGAGCCGCACTGTCGGAGGGTCAGTGCTGAGGGAGAGCCGCACTGTCGGAGGGTCAGTGCTGAGGGAGAGCCGCACTGTCGGAGGGTCAGTGCTGAGGGAGAGCCGCACTGTCGGAGGGTCAGTGCTGAGGGAGAGCCGCACTGTCGGAGGGTCAGTGCTGAGGGAGAGCCGCACTGTCGGAGGGTCAGTGCTGAGGGAGAGCCGCACTGTCGGAGGGTCAGTGCTGAGGGAGAGCCGCACTGTCGGAGGGTCAGTGCTGAGGGAGAGCCGCACTGTCGGAGGGTCAGTGCTGAGGGAGAGCCGCACTGTCGGAGGGTCAGTGCTGAGGGAGAGCCGCACTGTCGGAGGGTCAGTGCTGAGGGAGAGCCGCACTGTCGGAGGGTCAGTGCTGAGGGAGAGCCGCACTGTCGGAGGGTCAGTGCTGAGGGAGAGCCGCACTGTCGGAGGGTCAGTGCTGAGGGAGAGCCGCACTGTCGGAGGGTCAGTGCTGAGGGAGAGCCGCACTGTCGGAGGGTCAGTGCTGAGGGAGAGCCGCACTGTCGGAGGGTCAGTGCTGAGGGAGAGCCGCACTGTCGGAGGGTCAGTGCTGAGGGAGAGCCGCACTGTCGGAGGGTCAGTGCTGAGGGAGAGCCGCACTGTCGGAGGGTCAGTGCTGAGGGAGAGCCGCACTGTCGGAGGGTCAGTGCTGAGGGAGAGCCGCACTGTCGGAGGGTCAGTGCTGAGGGAGAGCCGCACTGTCGGAGGGTCAGTGCTGAGGGAGAGCCGCACTGTCGGAGGGTCAGTGCTGAGGGAGAGCCGCACTGTCGGAGGGTCAGTGCTGAGGGAGAGCCGCACTGTCGGAGGGTCAGTGCTGAGGGAGAGCCGCACTGTCGGAGGGTCAGTGCTGAGGGAGAGCCGCACTGTCGGAGGGTCAGTGCTGAGGGAGAGCCGCACTGTCGGAGGGTCAGTGCTGAGGGAGAGCCGCACTGTCGGAGGGTCAGTGCTGAGGGAGAGCCGCACTGTCGGAGGGTCAGTGCTGAGGGAGAGCCGCACTGTCGGAGGGTCAGTGCTGAGGGAGAGCCGCACTGTCGGAGGGTCAGTGCTGAGGGAGAGCCGCACTGTCGGAGGGTCAGTGCTGAGGGAGAGCCGCACTGTCGGAGGGTCAGTGCTGAGGGAGAGCCGCACTGTCGGAGGGTCAGTGCTGAGGGAGAGCCGCACTGTCGGAGGGTCAGTGCTGAGGGAGAGCCGCACTGTCGGAGGGTCAGTGCTGAGGGAGAGCCGCACTGTCGGAGGGTCAGTGCTGAGGGAGAGCCGCACTGTCGGAGGGTCAGTGCTGAGGGAGAGCCGCACTGTCGGAGGGTCAGTGCTGAGGGAGAGCCGCACTGTCGGAGGGTCAGTGCTGAGGGAGAGCCGCACTGTCGGAGGGTCAGTGCTGAGGGAGAGCCGCACTGTCGGAGGGTCAGTGCTGAGGGAGAGCCGCACTGTCGGAGGGTCAGTGCTGAGGGAGAGCCGCACTGTCGGAGGGTCAGTGCTGAGGGAGAGCCGCACTGTCGGAGGGTCAGTGCTGAGGGAGAGCCGCACTGTCGGAGGGTCAGTGCTGAGGGAGAGCCGCACTGTCGGAGGGTCAGTGCTGAGGGAGAGCCGCACTGTCGGAGGGTCAGTGCTGAGGGAGAGCCGCACTGTCGGAGGGTCAGTGCTGAGGGAGAGCCGCACTGTCGGAGGGTCAGTGCTGAGGGAGAGCCGCACTGTCGGAGGGTCAGTGCTGAGGGAGAGCCGCACTGTCGGAGGGTCAGTGCTGAGGGAGAGCCGCACTGTCGGAGGGTCAGTGCTGAGGGAGAGCCGCACTGTCGGAGGGTCAGTGCTGAGGGAGAGCCGCACTGTCGGAGGGTCAGTGCTGAGGGAGAGCCGCACTGTCGGAGGGTCAGTGCTGAGGGAGAGCCGCACTGTCGGAGGGTCAGTGCTGAGGGAGAGCCGCACTGTCGGAGGGTCAGTGCTGAGGGAGAGCCGCACTGTCGGAGGGTCAGTGCTGAGGGAGAGCCGCACTGTCGGAGGGTCAGTGCTGAGGGAGAGCCGCACTGTCGGAGGGTCAGTGCTGAGGGAGAGCCGCACTGTCGGAGGGTCAGTGCTGAGGGAGAGCCGCACTGTCGGAGGGTCAGTGCTGAGGGAGAGCCGCACTGTCGGAGGGTCAGTGCTGAGGGAGAGCCGCACTGTCGGAGGGTCAGTGCTGAGGGAGAGCCGCACTGTCGGAGGGTCAGTGCTGAGGGAGAGCCGCACTGTCGGAGGGTCAGTGCTGAGGGAGAGCCGCACTGTCGGAGGGTCAGTGCTGAGGGAGAGCCGCACTGTCGGAGGGTCAGTGCTGAGGGAGAGCCGCACTGTCGGAGGGTCAGTGCTGAGGGAGAGCCGCACTGTCGGAGGGTCAGTGCTGAGGGAGAGCCGCACTGTCGGAGGGTCAGTGCTGAGGGAGAGCCGCACTGTCGGAGGGTCAGTGCTGAGGGAGAGCCGCACTGTCGGAGGGTCAGTGCTGAGGGAGAGCCGCACTGTCGGAGGGTCAGTGCTGAGGGAGAGCCGCACTGTCGGAGGGTCAGTGCTGAGGGAGAGCCGCACTGTCGGAGGGTCAGTGCTGAGGGAGAGCCGCACTGTCGGAGGGTCAGTGCTGAGGGAGAGCCGCACTGTCGGAGGGTCAGTGCTGAGGGAGAGCCGCACTGTCGGAGGGTCAGTGCTGAGGGAGAGCCGCACTGTCGGAGGGTCAGTGCTGAGGGAGAGCCGCACTGTCGGAGGGTCAGTGCTGAGGGAGAGCCGCACTGTCGGAGGGTCAGTGCTGAGGGAGAGCCGCACTGTCGGAGGGTCAGTGCTGAGGGAGAGCCGCACTGTCGGAGGGTCAGTGCTGAGGGAGAGCCGCACTGTCGGAGGGTCAGTGCTGAGGGAGAGCCGCACTGTCGGAGGGTCAGTGCTGAGGGAGAGCCGCACTGTCGGAGGGTCAGTGCTGAGGGAGAGCCGCACTGTCGGAGGGTCAGTGCTGAGGGAGAGCCGCACTGTCGGAGGGTCAGTGCTGAGGGAGAGCCGCACTGTCGGAGGGTCAGTGCTGAGGGAGAGCCGCACTGTCGGAGGGTCAGTGCTGAGGGAGAGCCGCACTGTCGGAGGGTCAGTGCTGAGGGAGAGCCGCACTGTCGGAGGGTCAGTGCTGAGGGAGAGCCGCACTGTCGGAGGGTCAGTGCTGAGGGAGAGCCGCACTGTCGGAGGGTCAGTGCTGAGGGAGAGCCGCACTGTCGGAGGGTCAGTGCTGAGGGAGAGCCGCACTGTCGGAGGGTCAGTGCTGAGGGAGAGCCGCACTGTCGGAGGGTCAGTGCTGAGGGAGAGCCGCACTGTCGGAGGGTCAGTGCTGAGGGAGAGCCGCACTGTCGGAGGGTCAGTGCTGAGGGAGAGCCGCACTGTCGGAGGGTCAGTGCTGAGGGAGAGCCGCACTGTCGGAGGGTCAGTGCTGAGGGAGAGCCGCACTGTCGGAGGGTCAGTGCTGAGGGAGAGCCGCACTGTCGGAGGGTCAGTGCTGAGGGAGAGCCGCACTGTCGGAGGGTCAGTGCTGAGGGAGAGCCGCACTGTCGGAGGGTCAGTGCTGAGGGAGAGCCGCACTGTCGGAGGGTCAGTGCTGAGGGAGAGCCGCACTGTCGGAGGGTCAGTGCTGAGGGAGAGCCGCACTGTCGGAGGGTCAGTGCTGAGGGAGAGCCGCACTGTCGGAGGGTCAGTGCTGAGGGAGAGCCGCACTGTCGGAGGGTCAGTGCTGAGGGAGAGCCGCACTGTCGGAGGGTCAGTGCTGAGGGAGAGCCGCACTGTCGGAGGGTCAGTGCTGAGGGAGAGCCGCACTGTCGGAGGGTCAGTGCTGAGGGAGAGCCGCACTGTCGGAGGGTCAGTGCTGAGGGAGAGCCGCACTGTCGGAGGGTCAGTGCTGAGGGAGAGCCGCACTGTCGGAGGGTCAGTGCTGAGGGAGAGCCGCACTGTCGGAGGGTCAGTGCTGAGGGAGAGCCGCACTGTCGGAGGGTCAGTGCTGAGGGAGAGCCGCACTGTCGGAGGGTCAGTGCTGAGGGAGAGCCGCACTGTCGGAGGGTCAGTGCTGAGGGAGAGCCGCACTGTCGGAGGGTCAGTGCTGAGGGAGAGCCGCACTGTCGGAGGGTCAGTGCTGAGGGAGAGCCGCACTGTCGGAGGGTCAGTGCTGAGGGAGAGCCGCACTGTCGGAGGGTCAGTGCTGAGGGAGAGCCGCACTGTCGGAGGGTCAGTGCTGAGGGAGAGCCGCACTGTCGGAGGGTCAGTGCTGAGGGAGAGCCGCACTGTCGGAGGGTCAGTGCTGAGGGAGAGCCGCACTGTCGGAGGGTCAGTGCTGAGGGAGAGCCGCACTGTCGGAGGGTCAGTGCTGAGGGAGAGCCGCACTGTCGGAGGGTCAGTGCTGAGGGAGAGCCGCACTGTCGGAGGGTCAGTGCTGAGGGAGAGCCGCACTGTCGGAGGGTCAGTGCTGAGGGAGAGCCGCACTGTCGGAGGGTCAGTGCTGAGGGAGAGCCGCACTGTCGGAGGGTCAGTGCTGAGGGAGAGCCGCACTGTCGGAGGGTCAGTGCTGAGGGAGAGCCGCACTGTCGGAGGGTCAGTGCTGAGGGAGAGCCGCACTGTCGGAGGGTCAGTGCTGAGGGAGAGCCGCACTGTCGGAGGGTCAGTGCTGAGGGAGAGCCGCACTGTCGGAGGGTCAGTGCTGAGGGAGAGCCGCACTGTCGGAGGGTCAGTGCTGAGGGAGAGCCGCACTGTCGGAGGGTCAGTGCTGAGGGAGAGCCGCACTGTCGGAGGGTCAGTGCTGAGGGAGAGCCGCACTGTCGGAGGGTCAGTGCTGAGGGAGAGCCGCACTGTCGGAGGGTCAGTGCTGAGGGAGAGCCGCACTGTCGGAGGGTCAGTGCTGAGGGAGAGCCGCACTGTCGGAGGGTCAGTGCTGAGGGAGAGCCGCACTGTCGGAGGGTCAGTGCTGAGGGAGAGCCGCACTGTCGGAGGGTCAGTGCTGAGGGAGAGCCGCACTGTCGGAGGGTCAGTGCTGAGGGAGAGCCGCACTGTCGGAGGGTCAGTGCTGAGGGAGAGCCGCACTGTCGGAGGGTCAGTGCTGAGGGAGAGCCGCACTGTCGGAGGGTCAGTGCTGAGGGAGAGCCGCACTGTCGGAGGGTCAGTGCTGAGGGAGAGCCGCACTGTCGGAGGGTCAGTGCTGAGGGAGAGCCGCACTGTCGGAGGGTCAGTGCTGAGGGAGAGCCGCACTGTCGGAGGGTCAGTGCTGAGGGAGAGCCGCACTGTCGGAGGGTCAGTGCTGAGGGAGAGCCGCACTGTCGGAGGGTCAGTGCTGAGGGAGAGCCGCACTGTCGGAGGGTCAGTGCTGAGGGAGAGCCGCACTGTCGGAGGGTCAGTGCTGAGGGAGAGCCGCACTGTCGGAGGGTCAGTGCTGAGGGAGAGCCGCACTGTCGGAGGGTCAGTGATGAGGGTGCGCCGCACTGTCGGAGGGTCAGTACTGAGGGAGAGCCGCACTGTCGGAGTGTCACTGCTAATTGAGAGCCGCACTGTCGAAGGGTCTGTGCTGAGGGAGAGCCGCACTGTCGGAGGGTCAGTACTGAGGGAGCGCCGCACTGTCGGAAGGTCAGAACCGAGGGAGAGCCGCACTGTCGGAGGGTTAGTGCTGAGGGAGAGCCGCACTGTCGGAGGGTCAGTACTGAGGGAGAGCCGCACTGTCGGAGGGTCAGTACTGAGGGAGAGCCGTAATGTCGGAGTGCCAGTACCGAGGGAGAGCCGCACTGTCGGAGGGTCAGTGCTGAGGGAGCGCCGCACTGTTGAAGGGTCATCGCTGATGAATCGCCGCACTGTCGGAGGGTCAGTACTGAGGGAGTGCCGCACTGTCGGAGGGTCAGTACTGAGGGAGAGCCGCACTGTCGGAGGGTCAGTACTGAGGGAGCGCCGCACTGTCGGAGGGTCAGTGCTGAGGGAGAGCCGCACTGTGCGAGGGTCAGTACTGATGGAGAGCTGCACTGTCGGAGGGTCAGTGCTGAGGGAGTCCTGCACTGTCGGAGGGTCAGTGCTGAAGGAGAGCCGCACTGTCGGAGGGTCAGTACTGAGGGAGAGCCGCACTGTCGGAGGGTCAGTGCTGAGGGAGTCCTGCACTGTCGGAGTGTCAGTACTGAGGGAGTCCTGCACTGTCGAAGCGTCAGTGCTGAGGGAGCACCGCACTGTCGGAGGGTCAGTGCTGAGGGAGAGCGGCACTGTCGGACGGTCAGTGCTGAGTACAGCTGCACTGTCGGAGGGTCAGTATTGAGGGAGAGCTGCACTGTCGAAGCGTCAGTGCTGAGGGAGAGCCGTAATGTCGGACTGTCAGTACCGAGGGAGAGCCTCACTGTCGGAGGGTCAGTGCTGAGGGAGAGCTGCACTGTCGGAGGGTCAGTATTGAGGGAGCGCCGCACTGTCGGAGGGTCAGTGCTGAGGTAGAGCCGCACTGTCGGAGGGTCAGTGCTGAGGGAGAGCCGCACTGTCGGAAGGTCAGTGCTGAGGGAGAGCCGCACTGTCGAAGGGTCAGTAATGAGGGAGAGCCGCACTGTCGGAAGGTCAGTATTGAGGGAGCGCCGCACTGTCGGAAGGTCAGTGCTGAGGGAGAGCCGCACTGTCGGAGGGTCAGTATGAGGGAGAGCCGCACTGTCGAAGGGTCTGTGCTGAGGGAGAGCTTCACTGTCGGAAGGTCAGTACAGAGGAAGAGCCGCACTGTCGGAGTGTCAGTGCTAATTAAGAGCCGCACTGTCGGAGGGTCAGTACTGAGGGAGAGCCGCACTATCGGAGGGTCAGTACTGAGGGAGAGCCGCACTGTCAGAGGGTCAGTACTGAGGGAGAGCCGCACTGTCGGAGGGTCAGTGCTGAGGGAGAGCTGCACTGTCGGAGGGTCAGTGGTGAGGGAGAGCCGCACTGTCGGAGGGTCAGTGCTGAGGGAGTCCTGCACTGTCGGAGGGTCAGTGCTGAGGGAGCACCGCACTGTCAGAGGGTCAGTACTGAGGGAGTCCTGCACTGTCGTAGGGTCAGTGCTAAAGGAGAGCCGCCCTGTCGGAGTGTCAGTACTGAGGGAGCGCCGACTGTCGATGGGTCAGTGCTGAGGGAGAGCCGCACTGTCGGAAGGTCAGTGCTGAGGGAGAGCCGCACTGTCGGAGGGTCAGTACTGAGGGAGAGCCGCACTATCGGAAGGTCAGTGCTGAGGGAGAGCCGCACTGTCGGAGTGTCAGAATTGAGGGTGAGCCGCACTGTCGAAGGGTCTGTGCTGAGGGAGAGCTTCACTGTCGGAAGGTCAGTACAGAGGAAGAGCTGCACTGTCGAAGGGTCAGTGCTGAGGGAGAGCCGCACTGTCGGAGGGTCAGAACCGAGGGAGAGCCTCACTGTCGTAGGGTCAGTGCTGAGGGAGAGCTGCACTGTCGGAGGGTCAGTGCTGAGGGAGAGCTGCACTGTCGGAGGGTCAGTACTGAGGGAGAGCCGTAATGTCGGACTGTCAGTACCGAGGGAGAGCCTCACTGTCGGAGGGTCAGTGCTGAGGGAGAGCTGCACTGTCGGAGGGTCAGTATTGAGGGAGAGCCGCACTGTCGAAGGGTCTGTGCTGAGGGAGAGCTTCACTGTCGGAAGGTCAGTACAGAGGAAGAGCCGCACTGTCGGAGTGTCAGTACTGAGGGAGAGCCGCACTATCGGAGGGTCAGTACTGAGGGAGAGCCGCACTGTCAGAGGGTCAGTACTGAGGGAGAGCCGCACTATCGGAGGGTCAGTACTGAGGGAGAGCCGCACTGTCGGAGGGTCAGTACTGAGGGAGAGCCGCACTGTCGGAGGGTCAGTGCTGAGGGAGAGCTGCACTGTCGGAGGGTCAGTGCTGAGGGAGAGCCGCACTGTCGGAAGGTCAGTGCTGAGGGAGAGCCGCACTGTCGAAGGGTCAGTAATGAGGGAGAGCCGCACTGTCGGAAGGTCAGTATTGAGGGAGCGCCGCACTGTCGGAAGGTCAGTGCTGAGGGAGAGCCGCACTGTCGGAGGGTCAGTATTGAGGGAGAGCCGCACTGTCGAAGGGTCTGTGCTGAGGGAGAGCTTCACTGTCGGAAGGTCAGTACAGAGGAAGAGCCGCACTGTCGGAGTGTCAGTGCTAATTAAGAGCCGCACTGTCGGAGGGTCAGTACTGAGGGAGAGCCGCACTATCGGAGGGTCAGTACTGAGGGAGAGCCGCACTGTCAGAGGGTCAGTACTGAGGGAGAGCCGCACTGTCGGAGGGTCAGTGCTGAGGGAGAGCTGCACTGTCGGAGGGTCAGTGGTGAGGGAGAGCCGCACTGTCGGAGGGTCAGTGCTGAGGGAGAGCCGCACTGTCGGAGGGTCAGTGCTGAGGGAGCACCGCACTGTCGGAGGGTCAGTACTGAGGGACAGCCGAACTGTCGGAGGGTCAGTGCTGAGGGAGTCCTGCACTGTCGGAGGGTCAGTGCTGAGGGAGCACCGCACTGTCGGAGGGTCAGTACTGAGGGAGAGCCGCACTGTTGGAGGGTCAGTGCTGAGGGAGTGCCGCACTGTCGAAGGGTCAGTGCTGAGGGAGAGCCGCACTGTCGGAGGGTCAGTACTGAGGGAGAGCTGCACTGTCGGAGGGGCAGTATCGAGGGAGAGCTGCACTGTCGAATGGTCAGTGCTGAGGAAGAGCCGCACTGTCGGAGGGTCAGTGCTGAGGGAGCGCCGTACTGTCGAATGGTCAGTGCTGAGGGAGAGCCGCATTGTCGGAGGGTCAGTGCTGAGGGAGAGCTGCACTGTGGGAGGGTCAGTGCTGAGGGAGAGCTGCACTGTCGCAGGGTCAGTACTGAGGAAGCATGACACTGTCAGATTGGCAGTACTGAGGGAGAGCCACACTGTCGGAGGGTCAGTACTGAGGGAGATCTGCACTGTCGGAGGGTCAGTACTGAGGGAGCGAAGCACTGTCGGAGGGTCAGTGCTGAGGGAGAACCGCACTGTCGGAGGGTCAGAACTGAGGGAGAGCTGCACTGTCGGACGGTCACTATTGAGGGATCGCCGCACTTTCAGAGGGTCAGTACTGAGGGAGAGCCGCACTGTCGGAGGGTCAGCGCTGAGGGAGAGCCGCACTGTCGGAGGGTCAGTGCTAATGGAGAGCCGCACTGTCGGAGGGTCAGTGATGAGGGAGCGCCGCACTGTCGGAGGGTCAGTACTGAGGGAGAGCCGCACTGTCGGAGGGTCAGTGCTGAGGGAGAGCCGCACTCTCGGAGGTCAGTGCTGAGGGAGAGCCGCACTGTCGGAGGGTCAGTGCTGAGGGAGCACAGCACTGTCGGAGGGTCAGTGCTGAGGGACAGCCGCACTGTCGGATGGTCAGTGCTGAGGGAGTGCTGCACTGTCGGACGGTCAGTGCTGAGGGAGCACCGCACTGTCAGAGGGTCAGTACTGAGGGAGAGCCGCACTGTCAGAAGGTCAGTGCTGAGGGAGAGCCGCACTGTCGGAGGGTCAGTATTGAGGGAGAGCCGCACTGTCGATTGGTCAGTGCTGAGGGAGAGCCGCACTGTCGGAGGGTCAGAACCGAGGGAGAGCCTCACTGTCGGAGGGTCAGTGCTGAGGGAGAGCTGCACTGTCGGAGGGTCAGTGCTGAGGGAGAGCTGCACTGTCGGAGGGTCAGTGCTGAGGGAGTGCCGCACTGTCAGATGGTCAGTACTGAGGGAGAGCCGCACTCTCGGAGGGTCAGTACTGAGGGAGCGAAGCACTGTCGGATGGTCAGTGCTGAGGGAGAACCGCACTGTCGGAGGGTCAGTACTGAGGGAGAGCTGCACTGTCGGACGGTCAGTATTGAGGGATCGCCGCACTTTTAGAGGGTCAGTACTGAGGGAGAGCCGCACTGTCGGAGGGTCAGCGCTGAGGGAGAGCCGCACTGTCGGAGGGTCAGTGATGAGGGAGCGCCGCACTGTCGGAGGGTCAGTAGTGAGGGAGAGCCGCACTGTCGGAGTGTCAGTGCTAATTGAGAACCGCACTGTCGGAGGGTCAATACTGAGGGAGAGCCGCACTGTCGGAGGGTCAGTGCTGAGGGAGAGCCTCACTGTCGGAGGGTCAGTGCTGAGGGAGAGCCGTACTGTCGGGAGGTCAGTGCTGAGGGAGAGCCGCACTGTCGAAGGGTCAGTACTGAGGGAGAGCCGCACTGTCGGATTGTCAGTATTGAGGGAGCGCCGCACTGTCGGAAGGTCAGTGCTGAGGGAGAGCCGCACTGTCGGAGGGTCAGTACTGAGGGAGAGTCGCACTGTCGAAGGGTCTGTGCTGAGGGAGAGCTTCACTGTCGGAAGGTCAGTACAGAGGGAGAGCCGCACTGTCGATTGGTCAGTGCTGAGGGAGAGCCGCACTGTCGGAAGGTCAGAACCGAAGGAGAGCCGCACTGTCGGACGGTCAGTGCTGAGGGAGAGCTGCACTGTCGGAGGGTCAGTGCTGAGGGAGAGCTGCACTGTCGGAGGGTCAGTGCTGAGGGAGAGCCGCACTGTCGGAGGGTCAGTACTGAGGAAGCGCCGCACTGTCAGATTGGCAGTACTGAGGGAGAGCCGCACTGTCGGAGGGTCAGTACTGAGGGAGAGCCGTAATGTCGGACTGTCAGTACCGAGGGAGACCCTCACTGTCGGAGGGTCAGTACTGAGGGAGAGCTGCACTTTCGGAGGGTCAGTATTGAGGGAGCGCCGCACAGTCGGAGGGTCAGTGCTGAGGGAGAGCCGCACTGTCGGAGGGTCAGTGCTGAGGGAGAGCCGCACTGTCGGAAGGTCAGTGCTGAGGGAGAGCCGCACTGTCGAAGGGTCAGTACTGAGGGAGAGCCGCACTGTCGGAACGTCAGTATTGAGGGAGCGCCGCACTGTCGGAAGGTCAGTGCTGAGGGAGAGCCGCACTGTCGGATGGTCAGTATTGAGGGAGAGCCGCACTGTCGAAGGGTCTGTGCTGAGGGAGAGCTTCACTGTCGGAAGGTCAGTACAGAGGGAGAGCCGCACTGTTGGAGGGTAAGTGCTGAGGGAGAGCTGCACTGTCGGAAGGTCAGAACCGAGGGAGAGCCGCACTGTCGGAGGGTTAGTGCTGAGGGAGGGCCGCACTGTCGGAGGGTCAGTACTGAGGGAGAGCCGCACTGTCGGAGGGTTAGTGCTGACGGAGAGCCGCACTGTCGGAGGGTCAGTACTGAGGGAGAGCCGCACTGTCGGAGGGTCAGTACTGAGGGAGAGCCGTAATGTCGGAGTGTCAGTACCGAGGGAGAGCCGCACTGTCGGAGGGTCAGTGCTGAGGTATCGCCGCACTGTCGGAGGGTTAGTACTGAGGGAGAGCCGCACTGTCGGAGGGTTAGTGCGGACGGAGAGCCGCACTGTCGGAGGGTCAGTACTGAGGGAGAGCCGCACTGTCGGAGGGTCAGTACTGAGGGAGAGCCGTAATGTCGGAGTGTCAGTACCGAAGGAGAGCCGCACTGTCGGAGGGTCAGTGCTGAGGTATCGCCGCACTGTCGGAGGGTCAGTACTGAGGGAGAGCCGTAATGTCGGAGTGCCAGTACCGAGGGAGAGCCGCACTGTCGGAGGGTCAGTGCTGAGGGAGCGCCGCACTGTCGAAGGGTCATCGCTGATGAATCGCCGCACTGTCGGAGGGTCAGTACTGAGGGAGCGCCGCACTGTCGGAGGGTCAGTACTGAGGGAGAGCCGCACTGTCGGAGGGTCAGTGCTAAGGGAGATCCGCACTGTGGGAGGGTCAGTACTGATGGAGAGATGCACTGTCGGACGGTCAGTATTGAGGGATCGTCGCACTGTTGATGGTCAGTGCTGAGGGAGAGCCGCACTGTCGGAGGGTCAGTGCTGAGGGAGCTCCACACTGTTGGAGGGTAAGTGCTGAGGGAGAGCCGCACTGTCGGAGGGTCAGTGCTGAGGGAGAGCCGCACTGTCGGAGGGTCAGCGCTGAGGGAGAGCCGCACTGTCGGAGGGTCAGTGCTGAGGGAGAGCCGCACTGTCGGAGTGTCAGTGCTAATTGAGAGCCACACTGTCGGAGGGTGAGCACTGAGGGAGAGCCGCACTATCGGAGGGCCAGTACTGAGGGAGAGCCGCACTGTCAGAGGGTCAGTACTGAGGGAGAGCCGCACTGTCGGAGGGTCAGTGCTGAGGGAGCACCGCACTGTCGGAGGGTCAGTGATGAGGGAGAGCGGCACTGTCGGACGGTCAGTGCTGAGTACAGCTGCACTGTCGGAGGGTCAGTATTGAGGGTGAGCTTCACTGTCGAACCGTCAGTGCTGAGGGAGAGCTTCACTGTCGGAAGGTAAGTATAGAGGGAGAGCCGCACTGTCGGAGGGTCAGTGCTGAGGGAGAGCTGCACTGTCGGAGGGTCAGTACTGAGGGAGAGCCGTAATGTCGGACTGTCAGTACCGAGGGAGAGCCTCACTGTCGGAGGGTCAGTGCTGAGGGAGAGCTGCACTGTCGGAGGGTCAGTATTGAGGGAGCGCCGCACTGTCGGAGGGTCAGTGCTGAGGGAGAGCCGCACTGTCGGAGGGTCAGTGCTGAGGGAGAGCCGCACTGTCGGAAGGTCAGTGCTGAGGGAGAGCCGCACTGTCGAAGGGTCAGTGCTGAGGGAGTGCCGCACTGTCGGAGGGTCAGTGCTGAGGGAGAGATGCACTGTCGGAGGGTCAGTATTGAGGGAGAGCCGCACTGTCGAAGGGTCTGTGCTGAGGGAGAGCTTCACTGTCGGAAGGTCAGTACAGAGGGAGAGCCGCACTGTCGATTGGTCAGTGCTGAGGGAGAGCCTCACTGTGGGAAGGTCAGAACCGAGGGAGTGCCGCACTGTCGGAGGGTCAGTACTGAGGGAGAGCCGCACTGTCGGAGGTTCAGTACTGAGGGAGAGCCGTAATGTCGGAGTGTCAGTACCGAGGGAGAGCCGCACTGTCGGAGGGTCAGTGCTGAGGTATCGCCGCACTGTCGGAGGGTCAGTACTGAGGGAGAGCCGTAATGTCGGAGTGTGAGTACCGAGGGAGAGCCGCACTGTCGGAGGGTCAGTGCTGAGGGAGCGCCGCACTGTCGAAGGGTCATTGCTGATGTATCGCCGCACTGTCGGAGGGTCAGTACTGAGGGAGCGCCGCACTGTCGGAGGGTCAGTGCTGAGGGAGATCCGCACTATGGGAGGGTCAGTACTGATGGAGAGCCGCACTGTCGGAGGGTCACCGCTGAGGGAGAGCCGCACTGTCAGAGGGTCAGACTGAGGGCGAGCCGCACGGTCAGAGGGTCAGCGCTGAAGGAGAGCCACACTGTCGGAGGGTCAGTGCTAATGGAGAGCCGCACTGTCGGACGGTCAGTGATGAGGGAGCGCCGCACTGTCGGAGGGTCAGTACTTAGGGAGAGCCGCACTGTCGGAGTGTCAGTGCTAATTGAGAGCCGCACTGTCGGAGGGTCAGTACTGAGGGAGAGCCGCACTATCGGAGGGTCAGTACTGAGGGAGAGCCGCACTGTCAGAGGGTCAGTACTGAGGGAGAGCCGCACTGTCGGAGGGTCAGTGCTGAGGGAGAGCTGCATTGTCGGAGGGTCAGTGGTGAGGGAGAGCCGCACTGTCGGAGGGTCAGTGCTGAGGGAGTCCTGCACTGTCGGAGGGTCAGTGCTGAGGGAGCACCGCACTGTCAGAGGGTCAGTACTGAGGGAGTCCTGCACTGTCGTAGGGTCAGTGCTAAAGGAGAGCCGCACTGTCGGAGGGTCAGTACTGAGGGAGCGCCGACTGTCGAAGGGTCAGTGCTGAGGGAGAGCCGCACTGTCGGAAGGTCAGTGCTGAGGGAGAGCCGCACTGTCGGAGGGTCAGTACTGAGGGAGAGCCGCACTATCGGAAGGTCAGTGCTGAGGGAGAGCCGCACTGTCGGAGGGTCAGAATTGAGGGTGAGCCGCACTGTCGAAGGTTCTGTGCTGAGGGAGAGCTTCACTGTCGGAGGGTCAGTACTGAGGGAGAGCCGCACTGTCGGAGGGTCAGTACAGAGGGAGAGCCGCACTGTCGAAGGGTCAGTGCTGAGGGAGAGCCGCACTGTCGGAGGGTCAGAACCGAGGGAACGCCGCACTGTCGAAGGGTCAGTGCTGAGGGAGAGCCGCACTGTCGGAGGGTCAGAACCGAGGGAGAGCCTCACTGTCGTAGGGTCAGTGATGAGGGAGAGCCGCACTGTCGGAGGGTCAGTACTGAGGGAGAGCCGCACTGTCGGAGTGTCAGTGCTAATTGAGAACCGCACTGTCGGAGGGTCAATACTGAGGGAGAGCCGCACTGTCGGAGGGTCAGTGCTGAGGCAGAGCCGCACTGTCGGAGGGTCAGTGCTGAGGGAGAGCCGCACTGTCGGAGGGTCAGAACCGAGGGAGAGCCGCACTGTCGAAGGGTCAGTGCTGAGGGAGAGCCGCACAGACGGAGGGTCAGAACCGAGGGAGAGCCTCACTGTCGTAGTGTCAGTGATGAGGGAGAGCCGCACTGTCGGAGGGTCAGTACTGAGGGAGAGCCGCACTGTCGGAGTGTCAGTGCTAATTGAGAACCGCACTGTCGGAGGGTCAATACTGAGGGAGAGCCGCACTGTCGGAGGGTCAGTGCTGAGGCAGAGCCGCACTGTCGGAGGGTCAGTGCTGAGAGAGAGCCGCACTGTCGCAAGGTCGGTGCTGAGGGAGAGCCGCACTGTCGAAGGGTCAGTACTGAGGGAGAGCCGCACTGTCGGAGGGTCAGAACCGAGGGAGAGCCTGACTGTCGTAGGGTCAGTGCTGAGGGAGAGCTGCACTGTCGGAGGGTCAGTGCTGAGGGAGAGCTGCAATGTCGGAGGGTCAGTACTGAGGGAGAGCCGCACTGTCGGAGGGTCAGTGTTGAGGGAGTCCTGCACTGTCGGAGGGTCAGTACTGAGGGAGTCCTGCAGTGTCGGAGGGTCAGTGCTGAGGGAGCACCGCACTGTCGGAGGGTCAGTACTGAGGGAGAGCCGCACTGTTGGAGGGTCAGTGCTGAGGGAGCGCCGCACTGTCGGAGGGTCAGTACTGAGGGAGAGCCGCACTGTCGGAGTGTCAGTGCTAATTGAGAGCCTCACTGTCGGAGGGTCAGTACTGAGGGAGAGCCGCAATGTCGGAGGGTCAGTACAGAGGGAGAGCCGCACTGTCGGAGGGTCAGTGCTGAGGGAGAGCTGCACTGTCGAATGGTCAGTGCTGAGGGAGAGCCGCACTGTCGGAGGGTCAGTGCTGAGGGAGCGCCGTACTGTCGAATGGTCAGTGCTGAGGGAGAGCCGCACTGTCGGAGGGTCAGAACCGAGGGAGAGCCGCACTGTCGGAGGGTCAGTGCTGAGGGAGAGCTGCACTGTGGGAGGGTCAGTGCTGAGGGAGAGCTGCACTGTCGCAGGGTCAGTACTGAGGAAGCGCCGCACTGTCAGATTGGCAGTACTGAGGGAGAGCCACACTGTCGGAGGGTCAGTACTGAGGGAGAGCCGTAATGTCGGACTGTCAGTACCGAGGGAGAGCCTCACTGTCGGAGGGTCAGTGCTGAGGGAGAGCTGCACTGTCGGAGGGTCAGTATTGAGGGAGCGCCGCACTGTCGGAGGGTCAGTGCTGAGGGAGAGCCGCACTGTCGGAGGGTCAGTGCTGAGGGAGAGCCGCACTGTCGGAGGGTCAGTGCTAATTGAGAACCGCCCTGTCGGAGGGTCAATACTGAGGGAGAGCCGCACTGTCGGAGGGTCAGTGCTGAGGCAGAGCCGCACTGTCGGAGGGTCAGTGCTGAGGGAGAGCCGCACTGTCGCAAGGTCGGTGCTGAGGGTGAGCCGCACTGTCGAAGGGTCAGTACTGAGGGAGAGCCGCACTGTCGGAGGGTCAGAACCGAGGGAGAGCCTCACTGTCGTAGGGTCAGTGCTGAGGGAGAGCTGCACTGTCGGAGGGTCAGTGCTGAGGGAGAGCTGCACTGTCGGAGGGTCAGTGCTGAGGGAGAGCCGCACTGTCGGAGGGTCAGTGCTGAGGGAGAGCCGCACTGTCAGATGGTCAGTACTGAGGTATCTCTGCACTGTCGGAGGGTCAGTACTGAGGGAGCGAAGCACTGTCGGAGGGTCAGTGCTGAGGGAGAACTGCACTGTCGGAGGGTCAGTACTGAGGGAGAGCTGCACTGACGGACGGTCAGTATTGAGGGATCGCCGCACTTTCAGAGGGTCAGTACTGAGGGAGAGCCGCACTGTCGGAGTGTCAGTGCTAATTGAGAACCGCACTGTCGGAGGGTCAATACTGAGGGAGAGCCGCACTGTCGGAGGGTCAGTGCTGAGGGAGAGCCGCACTGTCGGAGGGTCAGTGCTGAGGGAGCACCGTAGTGTCGGAGGGTCAGTGCTGAGGGAGAGCCGCACTGTCGGAGGGTCAGTGCTGAGGCAGAGCCGCCCTGTCGGAGGGTCAGTGCTGAGGGAGAGCCGCACTGTCGGAAGGTCGGTGCTGAGGGAGAGCCGCACTGTCGAAGGGTCAGTACTGAGGGAGAGCCGCACTGTCGGAAGGTCAGTATTGAGGGAGCGCCGCACTGTCGGAAGGTCAGTGCTGAGGGAGAGCCGCACTGTCGGAGGGTCAGTATTGAGGGAGAGCCGCACTGTCGAAGGGTCTGTGCTGAGGGAGAGCTTCACTGTCGGAAGGTCAGTACAGAGGGAGAGCCGCACTGTCGATTGGTCAGTGCTGAGGGAGAGCCGCACTGTTGGAAGGTCAGAACCGAGGGAGAGCCGCACTGTCGGAGGGTCAGTGCTGAGGGAGAGCTGCACTGTCGGAGGGTCAGTGCTGAGGGAGAGCTGCACTGTCGGAGGGTCAGTACTGAGGGAAAGCGGTAATGTCGGAGTGTCAGTACCGAGGGAGAGCCGCACTGTCGGAGGGTCAGTGCTGAGGAATCGCCGCACTGTCGGAGGGTCAGTACTGAGGGAGAGCCGCACTGTCGGAGTGTCAGTGCTAATTGAGAGCCTCACTGTCGGAGGGTCAGTACTGAGGGAGAGCCGCACTGTCGGAGGGTCAGTGCTGAGGGAGCACTGCACTGTCGGAGGGTCAGTGCTGAGGGACAGCCGCACTGTCGGAGGGTCAGTGCTGAGGGAGTGCTGCACTGTCGGAGGGTCAGTGCTGAGGGAGCACCGCACTGTCAGAGGGTCACTACTGAGGGTGTCCTGCACTGTCGGAGGGTCAGTGCTGAAGGAGAGCCGCAATGTCGGAGGGTCAGTACTGAGGGAGAGCCGCACTGTCGGAGGGTCAGTGCTGAGGGAGTCCTGCACTGTCGGAGGGTCAGTACTGAGGGAGTCCTGCACTGTCGGAGGGTCAGTAGTGAGGGAGAGCCGCACTGTTGGAGGGTCAGTGCTGAGGGAGCGCCGCACTGTCGGAGGGTCAGTACTGAGGGAGAGCCGCACTGTCGGAGTGTCAGTGCTAATTGAGAGCCTCACTGTCGGATGGTCAGTACTGAGGGAGAGCCGCAATGTCGGAGGGTCAGTACAGAGGGAGAGCCGCACTGTCGGAGGGTCAGTGCTGAGGGAGAGCTGCACTGTCGAATGGTCAGTGCTGAGGGAGAGCCGCACTGTCGGAGGGTCAGTGCTGAGGGAGCGCCGTCCTGTCGAATGGTCAGTGCTGAGGGAGAGCCGCACTGTCGGAGGGTCAGAACCGAGGGAGAGCCGCACTGTCGGAGGGTCAGTGCTGAGGGAGAGCTGCACTGTGGGATGGTCAGTGCTGAGGGAGAGCTGCACTGTCGCAGGGTCAGTACTGAGGAAGCGCCGCACTGTCAGATTGGCAGTACTGAGGGAGAGCCACACTGTCGGAGGGTCAGTACTG
>NW_024470849.1:829822-859822 GCF_017639515.1 Carcharodon carcharias
CTTCCATTAGATTCCAGTCTGTAACTCACTCCTGTGTATCTGTTATTCTATATATAAACCACCCCGAACAGCTCGATTAGATTCCAGACTGTAACTCACTCCCGGGTAAGTGTTATTCTGTATATAAATCAACTCAAATCCCTCGATTAACTTCCAGTCTGCAACTCAGTCCTGGGTATCTGGTACTCTATATATAAACCACCTCGAACCACTCGATTAGATTCCAGTGTGTAATTCAATCCCTGGTACCTGTTATTCGATAGCTAAAGACCCCCGAACTCCTCGATTAGATTCCATTCTGTAACTCACTCACGGGTATTTGTTATTCTACATGTAAACCACACCGAAAACATCGATTAGATTCCAGTCTGTAGCTGACTCCCGGGTATCTGTTATTCTGTATATAAACCACCCCGAACCTCTCGATTAGATTCCAGTCTGTAACTCACTCCTGGGTATATGTTATTCTATATATAAACCCCAACGAATCCATCGATTAGATTCCAGTCTGTAACTCACTCCCGGGTATCTGTTATTCTATATATAAATCACCCCGAACCCCTCGATTAGATTCCAGGCTGTAACTCACTCCGGGTAACTGTTATTCGATATATAAACACCCCCAAAACTCTCGATTAGATTCCATTCTACATATAACTCACCCTTATCCTTTGATTAGATTCCAGCCAGGAACTCACTCCCTTGTACCTGTTATTCTGTATATAAACCACCCCCGAACACCTCGATTAGATTCCAATCTGAAATTCACTCCCGGGTATCTGTTATTCTATATATAAAGCACCCTAACACCTCGATTAAATTACAGTCTGTCACAAACACCAATGGTGGCTGTTACTCTATATATAAACCACCATGAACCCCTCGATTAGATTCCAGACTGTAACTCGCTACCGGGTACCTGTCATTCTTTATATAAAGCAGTCTGTAATTCACTATATATATAAACAACACCAAACACCTTGATCAGATTCCAGTCTGTAACTCACTGCCGGGCCTCTGTTATACTATATATAAACACCACCGAACCCATCGATTAGATTCCAGTCTGTAACTCACTCCCGGGTATCTGTTATTCTATATATAAACCACCCTGAACCCCTCGATTAGATTCCAGTCTGTAACTCACTCCCGGGTACCTGTTATTCTATACATAAACCACCCCGAAACACTCGATTAGATTCCAGCCTGTAACTCACTCCCGGGTATCTGTTATTCTATATATATACCCCAAGAACCCCTCGATTAGATTCCAGTCTGTAACTCACTCCCGAGTATTTGTTATTCTATATGTAAACCACCCCGAAACCCTGACATAGATTCCCGTCTGTAATTGACTCCCATGTATCTGTTATTTTTTAAATAAACTACACGGAAACCCTCGATTAGATTCCAGTCTGTAACTAGCTCCCGGGTATCTGCTATTCTCCGTATAAACCACCCTGAAACCCTCGATCAGATTCCAATTTGTAACTAACACGCATCGTAGCTGTTACTCTATATATAAACCACCACGAACCCCTCGATTAGATTCCAGCGTGTAACTCACTCCCAGGTATCTGTTATTCTATATATAAAACACCCCGAACCCCTCAATTAGATTCTAGTGTGTAACTCACTCCCGGTTATCAGTTATTCTTTATATAAACATCCCCGAACCACTTGATTAGATTCCAGTCTGT
This sequence comes from Carcharodon carcharias, assembly GCF_017639515.1. Taxonomy (NCBI): domain Eukaryota; kingdom Metazoa; phylum Chordata; class Chondrichthyes; order Lamniformes; family Lamnidae; genus Carcharodon; species Carcharodon carcharias. Next base: position 831,523 of record NW_024470849.1, read on the forward strand.
AACTCACCCCTGGGTATCTGTTATTCTATATAAAAACCATACTGAAACCCTCGATTAGATTCCAGTCTGTAACTCAATCCCTGGTACCTGTTATCCTATATATAAATTTCACTGAACCCCTCGATTAGATTCCAGTCTGTAACTCACTCCCGGATACCTGTCATTCTATATATAAATCACCTCGAACCCCTCGATTAGATTCCAGTTTGTAACTCACTCCTGGGTATATGTTATTCTATATATAAACCCCAACGAATCCATCGATTAGATTCCAGTCTGTAACTCACTCCCGGGTATCTGTTATTCTATATATAAATCACCCCGAACCCCTCGATTAGATTCCAGGCTGTAACTCACTCCCGGGTAACTGTTATTCGATATATAAACACCCCCAAAACTCTCGATTAGATTCCATTCTGTAACTCACTCGCGGGTATTTGTTATTCTATACGTAAACCACACCGAAAACATCGATTAGGTTCCAGTCTATAACTCATTCCCGGGAATCGGTCGTTCCATATATGAATCACCCTTATCCCTCGATTAGATTCCAGCATGTAACTCACTCCCTTATACCTGTTATTCAATATATAAACCACCCCCAAACCCCTTGATTAGATTCCAGTCTGTAACTCACTCCCGGGTATCTGTTATTCTGTATATAAACCACCCCGAACCCCTCGATTAGATTCCACTCTGTAACTCACACCCGGGTATCTGTTGTTTTGTATATAAACCACCCAGTAACCCTTGATTAGATTCCAGTCTGTAACTCAACCGTGGGATCTTTATTCCATATATATAAACCCCACCGAACCTCTCGATTTGATTCCATTCTGTAAGTCACTCCCGAGTATCTTTTATTCTATATATTACCCCCCCTGAACCCCTCGATTAGATTTTAATCTGTAACTCACTCCCGCGTATCTGTTATTGTATATAAAAACCACACGGAGACCCTCGATTAGATTCCAGTCTGTAACTCACTCAAGCGTATCTGCTATTCTATATATAAACCACCCTGAACCAATCGATTAGATTACATTCTGTAACTCAATACCTGGTACCTGTTATTCTATATATAAACCACACTGAAACCCTGGATAAGATTCCAGTCTGTAACGCACTCCCGAGTATCGGTTATTCTATATATAAACCACCCCGAACCCCTCAATTAGATTCCAGTCTGTAACTCACTCCTGGGTATCTGTTTTTGTATATATAAACCACCCCGAACCCCTCGATTAGATTCCAGTCTGTAACTCACTCCTGGGTATCTGTTATTCTATATATAAACCACCCCGGACACCTCGATTAGATTCCTGTCTGTAACTCAATCCCTTGTATCTGTTATTCTATATATAAACCACCCCGTATTCCTCAATTAGATTCCAGACTGTAAAGCAGTCCCGGGTATCTGTTATTCTATATATAAACCAACCCAAATCCCTCGATTAGATTCCAGTCTGTAATTCACACCCGGTGTCTGTTATTCTATATATAAACCACCCCGAACCCCTCTATTAGATTCCACTGTGTAACTCACTCCCGGGTATCTGTTATTCCGTATATAAACCAACTCAAATCCTTCGATTAACTTCCTGTCTGCAACTCACTCCTGGGTATCTGGTACTCTAGATATAAACCATCCCGAACCCCTCGATTAGATTCCAGTCTGTAACTCACTCCTGGGTATCTATTATTCTATATATAAACCCCACCGAACCCCTCGATCAGATTCCAGTCTGTAACTCATGCCCGTGTATCTGTTATTCTATATATAAACCACCCGAACCCCTCGATTAGATTCCAGTCTGTAACTCACTCCCGGGTATCTGTTATTCTATATATAAACCACCCCGAACCCCTCGATTAGATTCCAATGTGTAACTCAATCCCTGGTACCTGTTATTCGATATATAAACCACCCCGAACCCCTCGATTAGATTACATTCTGTAGCTCACTCGTGGGTATTTGTTATTCTATACGTAAACCACACCGAAAACAGCGATTAGATTCCAGTCTGTAACTCATTCCCGGGTATTTGTCATTCTATATATAAATCACCCTTATCCCTCAATTAGATTCCAGTCTGTAACTCACTCCCTTGTACCTGTTATTCTATATATAAACCCTCCCGAACCCCTCGTTTAGATTCCAATCTGAAAATCACTCCCGGGTATCTGTTATTCTATATATAAAGCATCCTAACCCCTTGATTAGATTCCAATCTGTAACTAACACCGATGGTAGCTGTTACTCTTTATATAAACCAACATGAGCCCCTCGATTAGATTCCAGTCTGTAACTCATTCCTGGGTATCTGTTATTCTATATATAAACAACCCCGAGCCCCTCGATTAGATTCCAGACTGTAACTCGCTACTGGGTTTCTGTTATTGTATATATAAACCAGTCCAAACACTTCGATTAGATTCCAGTCTGTAACTCACTCCCGGTATCTGTTATTCTTTATATAAAACACCCCCAAACCCCTCGATTAGATTCCAATCTGAAAATCATTCCCGGGAATCTGTTATTCTATATATAAAGCACCCTAACCCCTCGATTTGATTCCAGTCTGTAACTAACACAGATGGTAGCTGTTACTCTATATATAAACCACCATGAACCCCTCAATTAGATTCCAGACTGTAACTTGCTACCGGGTATCTGTTGTTCTATATATAAACCCCAACAAACCCATCGATTAGATTCCATTCTGTAACTCACTCGCGGGAATTTGTTATTCTATATATAAACCACACCGAAAACATCGATTAGATTCCGGTCTGTAAATCACTCCCGGGAATCGGGCGTTTTATATATACATCACCCTTATCCCTCGATTAGATTCCAGCCTGTAACTCACTCCTGAGTATCTGTTATTTTATATATAAACACCCGCGAACGCCTCGATTAGATTCCAACCTGTAACTCACTTCCTTGTACCTGTTATTCTATATGTAATCCACCCCCGAACCCCTCGATTAGATTCCAACCTGAAAGTCACTCCCAGGTAGCTGTTACTGTATATATAAACAACCATGAACCCCTCGATTAGATTCCAGTCTGTAACTCACTCCCGGGTATCTGTCATTCTATAAATAAACCACCCCGAACCCCTCGATTAGATTCCAGGCTGTAACTCACTCTCGGGTATCTGTTATTCTATATATAAACCACCCTGAACCCCTCGATTAGATTCCAGTCTGTAACTCACTCCCGGGTATCTGTTATTCTATATATAAACCCCCCCGAAACACTTGATTAGATTCCAGACTGTATGACGCTACCGGGTATCTGTTATTCTATATATAAACCACCCTGAAACCCTCGATTAGATTCCAGGCTGTAACTCACTCCCGGGTATCTGTTATTCTATATATAAACCCCCCCGAAACACTTGATTAGATTCCAGACTGTATGACGCCACTGGGTATCTGTTATTCTATATATAAACCACCCTGAAACCCGCGATTAGATTCCAGGCTGTAACTCACTCCCGGTAATCGGTTGTTCTATATACAAATCACCCTTATCCCTCGACTATATTCCAGCCTGTAACTCACTTCCTTTTATCTGTTATTCTTATTATAAAACACCCCAGGACTCCTCGATTAGATTGCAGTCTGTAACTCACTACCGGGTATGTATTATTCTAAGTATAAACCACCCCGATCCACTCGATTAGATTCCAGTCTGTAACTCACCCCCTCGTATCTGTTATTCTATATATAAACCACCGCAAACCCCTCAATTAGATTCCAGTCTGCAACTCACTCCCGGGTATCTGTTATTCTATATATAAACCACCCTGAGCCCCTCGATTAGATTCCAATCTGTAATTCACTCCCGGGTATCTGTTATTCGCTATATAATCCAGTCTGTAACCCTTGATCAGATTCCAGTCTGTAACTAACACCCATCGTAGCTGTTATTCTATACATAAAGCACCACGAACCTCTCGATTAGATTCCAGACTGTAACCCGCTACCGGGTTGCTGTTATTGTATATATAAACCACTCCGAACACCTCGATTAGATTCCAGTCTGTAACTCACTCCCGGTATCTGTTGTTCTTTATATAAACCATACCCAAACCCCTCGATTAGATCCCAATCTGAAAATCACTCCCGGGTATCTGTTATTCTATATATAAAGCACACTAACCCCTCGATTAGATGCCAGTCTGTAACTAACACCGATGGTAGATGTTAGTCTATATATAAACCACCATGAACCCTTCAATTAGATTCCAGACTGTAACTCGCTACCGGGTATCTGTTATTCTATATATAAACCCCAACGAACACATCGATTAGATTCCAGTCTATAACTCAAACCCTGGTACCTGTTATTCGATATATAAAGACCCCCGAACCCCTCGATTAGATTCCATTCTGTAACTCACTCATGGGTATTTGTTATTCTATACGTAAACCAGACTGAAAACATCGATTAGATTCCAGTCTGTAACTCACTCCCGGGTATCTGTTATTCTATATATAAACCACCCCGAACCCCTCGCTTAGATTCCAGTCTGTAACTCAATCCCTGGTATCTGTTATTCTATATATAAACCACCCCGAACCCCTCGATTAGATTCCAGTATGTAACTCACTCCCGGGTATCTGTTAATCCATAAGTAAACCACCCCGAACCCCTCGATTAGATGCCAGTCTGTAACGCACTCCCGGGTATCTGTTATTCTATATATAAACCACCCTGAACCCCTCGATTAGATGACAGTCTGTAACTCACTCCCGGGTATCTGTTGTTCTATATATAAACCACCCTGAACGCCTCGATTAGATTCCAGTCTGTACCTCACTCCCGGGTATCTGTCATTCTATAAATAAACCACCCTGAATCCCTCGATTAGATTCCAGTCTGTAACTCACTCCCAGGTATCTGTTGTTCTATATATAAACCACCCTGAACCCCTCGATTAGATTCCAGTCTGTACCTCACTCCTGGCTATCTGTCATTCTATAAATAAACCACCCCGAATCCCTCGATTAGATTCCAGGCTGTAACTCACTCCCGGGTATCTGTTATTCTATATATAAACCACCCTGAAACACTCGATTAGATTCCAGTGTGTAACTCAATCCCTGGTATCTGTTATTCGATATATAAAGACCCCTGAATCCCTCGATTAGATTCCAGTCTGTAACTCACTCCCGGGTATCTGTTATTCTATATATAAACCACCCCGAACCCCTCGATTAGATTCCAGTCTGTAACTCAATCCCTGGTATCTGTTATTCTATATATAAACCACCCCGATCCCCTCAATTAGATTCCAGTCTGTAACTCAATCCCTGGTATCTGTTATTCTATATATAAACCACCCCGAACCCCTCGATTAGATTCCAGTCTGTAACTCACTCCCGGGTATCTGTTATTCTATATATAAACCACCCCGAACCCCTCGATTAGATTCCAGTCTGTAACTCACTCCCGGGTATCTGTTATTCTATATATAAACCACCCTGAACCACTCGATTAGATTCCAGTGTGTAACTCAATCCCTGGTATCTGTTATTCGATATATAAAGACCCCCGAATCCCTCGATTAGATTCCAGTCTGTAACTCACTCGCGGGTATTTGTTATTCTACACGTAAACCACACCGAAAACATCAAATAGATTCCAGTCTGTAACTCACTCCTGGGAATCGGTCGTTCTACATATAAATCACCCTTATCCTTCGATTAGATTCCAGTCGGTAACTCACTCCCGGGTATCTGTTGTTCTATATATAAACCACACTGAACCCTTCGATTAGATTCCAGTCTGTAACTCACTCCCGGGTATCTGTCATTCTATAAATAAACCACCTCGAATCCCTCGATTAGATTCCAGTCTGTAACTCACTCCCGGGTATCTGTTATTCGATATATAAAGACCCCCGAATCCCTCGATTAGATTCCAGTCTGTAACTCACTCCCTGGTATCTGTTATTCTATATATAAACCACCCCGAACCCCTTGATTAGATTCCAGTATGTAACTCATTCCCGGGTATCTGTTAATCCATAAGTAAACCACCCCGAACCACTCGATTAGATTCCAGTCTGTAACTCACTCCTGGGTATCTGTTGTTCTATATATAAACCACCATGAACCCCTCGATTAGATTCCAGTCACTAACTCACTCCTGGGTATCTGTCATTCTATAAATAAACCACCCCGAACCCCTCGATTAGATTCCAGTCTGTAACTCACTCCCGGGTATCTGTTATTCTATATATAAACCACCCTGAACCACTCGATTAGATTCCAGTGTGTAACTCAATCCCTGGTATCTGTTATTCGATATATAAAGACCCCCGAATCCCTCGATTAGATTCTAGTCTGTAAGTCACTCGCGGGTATTTGTTATTCTACACGTAAACCACACCGAAAACATCAAATAGATTCCAGTCTGTAACTCACTCCTGGGAATCGGTCGTTCTATATATAAATCACCCTTATCCTTCGATTAGATTCCAGTCGGTAACTCACTCCCCTGTACCTGTTATTCTATATATAAAACACCCCCGAACCCCTCGATTAGATTCCAGTCTGTAACTCACTCCCGGGTATCTGTTATTCTATATATAAACCACCCCGAAACCCTGACATGGATTCCAGTCTGTAACTGACTCCCGGGTATCTGCTATTCTCTGTATAAACCACCCTGAGCCCCTCGATCAGATTCCAGTTTGTAACTAAAACGCATCGTAGCTGTTACTCTATATATAAACCACCACGAACCCCTCGATTAGATTCCAGTCTGTAACTCACTCCCGGGTATCTGTTATTCTATATATAAAACACCTCGAACCACTCGATTAGATTCTAGTGCGTAACTCACTCCCAGGTATCTGTTATTATATATATAAACCGCCCCGAGCATCTCGATTAGATTCCAGTCTGTAACTCACTCCCATGTATCAGTTATCCTTTATATAAACATCCCCGAACGACTTGATTAGATTCCAGTCTGTAACTCACTCCTGGGTATCTGTTAGTCTATATATATAAACCACACCTAACCCTTCGATCAGATTCCAGTCTGTAACTCACTCCCGGGCATCTGTTATTCTATACAAAAACCATACTGAAACCCTCGATTAGATTCCAGTATGTAACTCAATCCATGGTACCTGTTATCTTATATATATAAATCTCCCTGAACCCCTTGATTAGATTCCAGTCTGTAACTCACTCCCGAATATCTGTCATTCTATATATAAACCACCTCGAACCCCTCGATTAGATTCCAGTCTGTAACTCACTCCCGGGTATATGTTAGGCTATATATAAACGACCATGAGACCCTCAATTAGATTCCAGTCTGTAATGCACTCCCGGGTATCTGTTATTCTATATATAAACCACCCCGAAACCCTCGATTAGATTCCAGTGTGTAACTCAATCCCTGGTACCTGTTATTCGATATATAAATACCACCGAACCCATCGATTAGATACCATTCTGTAACTCACTCGCGGGTATTTGTTATTCTATATATAAACCAGCCTAACCTCTCGATTAGATTCCAGTCTCTAAATCACTCCCAGGTCTCTGTTATTCTATATAAAAACAACCCCAAACCCTTTGATTAGATTCCAGTCTGTAACTCACTCCTTGGTATCTGTTATTCTATATATAAACCACCCCGAACCACTCGATTAGATTCCAGTCTGTAACTCACTTCTGGTTATCTGTTATTCCATATATATAAACCACCCCAAAACCCTCGATTAGATTCCAGTCTGTAACTCACTCCCGGGTATCTGTTATTCTATATATAAACCACCCGAACCCCTCGATTAGATTCCAGTCTGTAACTCACTCCCGGGTATCTGTTATTCTATAAATAAACCACCCCGAACCCCTCGATTAGATTCCAGTCTGTAACTCACTCCCGGGTATCTGTATTTCTATATAAAAACAACCCCAAACCCTTTGATTAGATTCCAGTCTCTAACTCACTCCTTGGTATCTGTTATCCTATATATAAACCAAACTAAATCACTCGATTAGATTCCAGTCTGTAAGTCTTTCCTGGGTATCTGTTATTCTATATATAAACCACCCTGAGCACCTCGATTAAATTACAGTCTGTAATTCACTCCCACGTATCCGTTATTCTATTTAGAAACCACCCCGAAACCCTCGAAAATATTCCTGACTGTAATTCACTCCCGGGTATCTGTTATTCTATATATAAACCACCCTGAACCCCTTGATTAGACTACAGACAATGACGCACTCCCGGGTATCTGGTATTCTGTATATAAACCCCCTCGAACCCCTCGATTTGGTTCCAGTCTGTAAATCACTCCCGGGTATCTGTTATTCTATATATAAAACCCCCCGAACCCCTCGATTAGATTCCAGTCTGTAACCCACTCCCGGGTATCTGTTATTCTATATATAAACCACCCCGAACCCCTCGATTAGATTCCAGTCTGTAACTCACTCCCGGGTATCTGTTATTCTATATATAAACCACCCCGAACCCCTCGATTAGATTCCAGTCTGTAACTCACTCCCGGGTATCTGTTATTCTATATATAAAACCCCCTGAACCCCTCGATTAGATTCCAGTCTGTAACTCACTCCTGGGTATCTGTTATTCTATATATTAACCACCCCGAACCCCTCGATTAGATTCCAGTCTGTAACTCACTCCCGGGTATCTGTTATTCTATATATAAACCACCCCGAACCCCTCGATTAGATTCCAGTCTGTAACTCACTCCTGGGTATCTGTTATTCTATATTTCAACCATCCCGAACCCCTCGATTAGATTCCAGTCTGTAACTCACACCCGGGTATCTCTTATTCTATATATAAACCCTACCGAACCCCCCGATTAGATTCCAGTCTGTAACTCACTCCCGGGTATCTGTTACTCTTTAAGAAAACCATCCCGAAACCCTCGATTAGATTCCAGTCTGTAACTCACTCCCGGTTATCTGTTATTTTATATAGAAAAGTCCCATTTCCCCTCAATTATATTCCAGTCTGTAACTCATTCCCCGGTATCTTATATTCTATAAATAAACCCCTCTGAATCGCTCGATTAGATTTCAGTCTGTAATTCACTCCCGGGTATCTGTTATTTTATACATAAAACCCCCCGAACACCTCGATTAGATTCCAGTCTGTAACTCACTCCCGGGTATCTGTTATTCTATATATAAACCCCCCCGAATCAATCGATTCGATTCCAGTCTGTAACTCACCCCCAGGTATCTGTTATTCTATATATAAACCACCCCGAACCCCTCGATTAGATTCCAGTCTGTAACTCACTTCCAGGTATCTGTTATTCTATATATAAACAACCAACCAAATCCCTCGATGAGATTCCAGTCTGTAACTCACACCTGGGTATATGTTATTCTATATATAAACCAACCCGAATCCCTCAATTCGATTCCAGTCTGTAACTCACCCCCAGGTATCTGTTATTCCATAAATAAACCACCATTATCCCTCGATTAGATTCCAGGCTTAACTCAATCCCAGGTACCTGTAATTCTATATATAAACACCCGCCCGAATCCCTCGAATAGATTCCAGTCTGTAACTCCCTTCCGGGTATCTGTTATTCTATATATAAACCAGCCTAACCTCTCGATTAGATTCCATTCTCTAACTCACTCCCAGGTATCTGTTATTCTATATATAAAACACCCCGAACCCTCCAATTAGATTCCAGTCTGTAACTTACTCCCGGGTATCTGTTATTCTATATATAAACCACCCCGGACCCCTCGATTAGATACCAGCTTGTAACTCACTCCCGGGTATCTGTTATTCTATATATAAACCAACCGAACACCTCGATTAGATTCCAGTCTGTAACTCCCTCCCGGGTATCTGTTATTCTATATATAAACCACCCGGAACCCCTCGATTAGATTCCAGTCTGTAACTCACTCCCACGTATCTGTTATTCTATATAGAAACCATTCTGAAACACTCGAAAAGATTCCAGACTGTAATTCACACCCGGGTATCTGTTATTCTATATATAAACCACTCTCAACCCCTCGATTAGATGCCAGTTTGTAACTCACTCCCGGGTATGTGTTATTCTATATTGAAACCAAACCCGAACCCCTCGATTAGATTCCTGTCTGTAACTCTCGCCCGTGTATTTGTTATTCAAAAATAAACCCCCCCCGAATCCCTCGATTTGATTCCAGTCTGTAACTCACCCCTAGGAATTTGTTATTCTATCTATAAACCACCATTATCCCTCGATTAGATTCCAGGCTGTAACTCAATACCAGGTATCTGTAATTCTATATATAAACACCCACCCGAATCCCTCGAATAGATTCCAGTCTGTAACTCACTCCTGGGTATCTGTTATTCTATATATAAACCACCCCGAACCCCTCGATTAGATTCCAGTCTGTAACTCACTCCTGGGTATCTGTTATTCTATATATAAACCACCCCGAACCCCTCGATTAGATTCCAGTCTGTAACTCACTCCTGGGTATCTGTTATTCTATATGTAAACCACCCCGAACCTCTCGATTAGATTCCAGTCTGTAACTCACTCCCGGGTATCTTATATTCTATATATAAACCCCTCTGAATCCCTCGATTAGATTTCAGTCTGTAACTCACTCCTGGATATCTGTTATTTTATACATAAACCCCCCCGAGCCCCTCGTTGAGATTCCAGTCTGTATCTCACACCCGGGTATCTTTTATTCTATATAGAAAAGTCCCGGTGCCCCTCAATTATATTCCAGTCTGTAACTCACTCCCATGTATCTTTTATTCTATATATAAACACTCCTGAACACCTCGATTAGATTCCAATCTGTAACTCACTCCCGGGTATCTGTTATTCTATATATAAACCCACCCGAATCTATCGATTGGATTCCAGTCTGTAACTCACCCCCAGGTATCTGTTATTCTATATATAAACCACCCCGAAACCCTCGATTGGATTCCTGTCTGTTACTCACTCCCGGGTCTCTGTTACTCTTTGTGAAAACCATACCGAAAACCTCTATTAGATTCCAGTCTGTAACTCACTCCCGGGTAACTGTTATTCTATATATAAACCCACAATAGCCCTCGATTAGATTCCAGTCTGTAACCCACTCCCGGGTATCCGTTATTCTATATATAAACCTCCCCAACCCCTCGATTAGATTCCAGTCTATATGTCACTCCCGGGTATCTGTTATTCTCTATATAAACCATTCCGAAACCCTGAATTTGATTCCAGCCTGTAACTCACTCCCGGGTATCTGTTATTCTATATATAAACCACACTAAACTCTCGATTAGATTCCAGTCTGTAACTCACGCCCGGGTATCTGTTATTCTCTATTTCAACCACCCTAACCCCTCGATTAGATGCCATTCTGTAACTCACTCCCGGGTATCTGTTCTTCTAAATGAAAACAAAACCAAAACCTTTGATTAGATTCCTGTCTGTAACTCACTCCTTGGTATCTATTGTTCTATATATAAACCACCCCGAACCCCTCGATTAGATTCCAGTCTGTAACTCACTCCTGGGTATCTGTTATCCTATATATAAACCCCACCGAACCACTGATTAGATTCCAGTCTGTAACTCACTCCTGGGTATCAGTTATTCTATATATAAGCCAACCGAAACCCCTCGATTAGATTCCAATCTGTAACTCACTCCCGGGTATCTGTTATTCTATATATAAACCCCACTGAACCACTCGATTAGATTCCAGTCTGTAACTCATTCCTGGTTACTGCTATTCAATATATAAACCACCCCGAACCCCTCGATTTGATTCCAATCTGTATCTCACTCCCGGGTATCTGTTATTCTATATATAAATGACCCCGAAACCCTCGATTAGATTCCAGTCTGTAACTCACTCCCGGTTATCTGTTATTCTATATAGAAAAGTCCCATTTCCCCTCAATTATATTCCAGTCTGTAACTCGCTCCCGGGTATCTTATATTCTATATATAAACCCCTCTGAATCCCCCGATTAGATTTCAGCCTGTAACTCACTCCCGGGTATCTGTTATTTTATACATAAACCCCCCCCCCGGACCCCTTGATGAGATTCCAGTCTGTATCTCACTTCCTGGTATCTTTTATTCTATATAGAAAAGTCCCGGTACCCCTCAATTATATTCCAGTCTGTAAGTCACTCCCGGGTATCTTTTATTCTATATATAAACACTCCTGAACACCTCGATTAGATTCCAGTCTGTAACTCACTTCCGGGTATCTGTTATTCTATAAACAAACCCCGCGGAATCTCTAAATTCGATTCCAGTCTGTAACTCACCCCCATGTATCTGTTAATCTATATATAAACCACTCCGAACCCCTCGATTAGATTCCAGGCTCTAACTCACTCCCAGGTATCTGTTATTCTATATATAAACACTCAACCAAATCCCTCGATTAGATTCCAGTCTGTAACTCACTCCCGGGTATCTGTCATTTTATTTATAAACCCCACCGAACCCCTCGATGAGATTCCAGTCTGTAACTCACACCCGGGTATCTGTTATTCTATATATAAACCCACCCGAATCTATCGATTGGATTCCAGTCTGTAACTCACCCCCAGGTATCTGATATTCTATATATAAACCACCCCAAACCCCTCGAAAAGATTCCAGTCTGTAACTCACCCCCATGTATCTGTTATTCTATATATAAACCACCCCAAACCCCTCAAAAAGATTCCAGTCTGTAACTCACTCCCAGGTATCTGTTATTCTATATATAAACACCCAAACAAATCCCTCGATGAGATTCCAGTCTGTAACTCACTCCCGGGTATCTGTCATTTTATGTATAAACCCCACCGAACCCCTCGATGAGATTCCAGTCTGTAACTCAGATCCGGGTATATGTTATTCTATATATAAACCCTCCCGAATCCCTCAAATCGATTCCAGTCTGTAACTCACACCCAGGTATCTGTTATGCTATATATAAACCACCATTATCCCTAGATTAGATTCCAGGCTGTAACTCAATACCAGGTATCTGTAATTCTATATATAAACACCCGCCCGAATCCCTCGATTAGATTCCAGTCTGTAACTCACACCCGCGTATCTCTATATAGAAACCACCCCGAACACCTCGAAAAGATTCCAGACTGTAATTCACTTCAGGGTATCTTTTATTCTATGTATAAACCACCCTGAACCCCTCGATTAGATTGCAGTCTGTAACTCACACCCGGGTATCTGTTATTCTCTATTTTTAAACTAAGTCCCGGTACCCCTCAACTATATTCCTGTCTGTAACTCACCCATGGGTAACATTTATTCTATATATAAAGCACCATTTTCCTCGTTTAGATTCCAGGCTGTAACTCACTCCCAGGTATCTGTTATTCTATATAGAAAAGTCCCGGTATCCCTCAATTATATTCCAGTCTGTAACTCGCTCCCGGGTATCTGTTATTCTATATATATAAACCAAACTAAACCACTCAATTAGATTCCTGTCTGTAACTCACTCCCGGGTATCTGTTATTTTATATATAAACCGCCCTGAGCCCCTCGATTAGATTCCAGTCTGTAGCTCGCTCCCGGGTATCTGTTATTCTATATATAAACCACCCTGTATCACTCGATTCGATTCCAGTCTGCAACTCACCCCCAGGTATCTGTTATTCTATATATAAACCACCCCGAACCACTCGATTAGTTTCCCGTCTGTAACTCACTCCCAGGTATCTGTTATTCTATATATAAACCCCCACCCGAATCCCTCGATTAGATTCCAGTCTGTAACTTACTCCCGAGCATCTGTTATTCTATGTATAAATCACCCTGAACCCCTCGGTTAGACTCCAGACTATAACTCACTCCCGGGTATCTGTTATTCTATATATAAAACTCATGATCTCCTCGATTAGATAAAAGGCTGTAACTCACTCCCAGATATCTGTTATTCTATATCTAAACCACCCCAAACCCCTCGATTAGATTCCAGCCTGTAACTCACTCCCGGGTATCTGTTATCCTGTATATAAACCCTTCCGAAACCCTCGATTAGATTCCAGCCTGTTACTCACTCCCGGGTATATGTTACTCTTTATGAAAACCATCCCGAAACCCTCGATTACATTCCAGTTTGTAACTCACCCCCAGGTATCTGTTATTCTATATATATACCCCTCGAAACCCTCGATTACATTCCAGTCTGTAACCCACTCCCGGGTATCTGTTATTCTATACATAAACCACCCGGAACCCCTCAATTAGATTCCAGTCTGTAACTCACTCCCGGGTATCTGTTATCCTATATATAAACCACCCCTAACCCCTCGATTAGATTCCAGTCTGTAACTCACTCCCGGGTATCTGTTATTCTATATGTACAAACCAAACTAAACCACTCGATTAGATTCCAGTCTGTAACTCACTCCCTCGTATCTGTTATTCTATATATAATCCCCCCAGAACCCCTCGATTAGATTCCAGTCTGTAACTCACTCCCGGGTATCTGTTTTTCTATATATAAACCACCCCGAAACCCTCGATTAGATTCCAGCCTGTAACTCACTCCCGGGTATATGTTATTCCATATGTAACCCACCCGAACCCCTCGATGAGATTCCAGTCTGTAACTCACTCCCTCGTATCTGTTATTCTATATATAATCCCCCCAGAACCCCTCGATTAGATTCCAGTCTTTACACACTCCCGGTTGTCTGTTATTCTATATATAAAGCCCCCTGAACAACTCAATTAGATTCCAGTCTGTAACTCACTCCCGGGTATCTGTTATTCTATATATAAACCACCCCGAAACCCTCGATTAGATTCCAGCCTGTAACTCACTCCCGGGTATATGTTATTCCATATGTAACCCACCCGAACCCCTCGATGAGATTCCAGCCTGTAACTCACACCCGGGTATCAGTTATCCTGTATATAAACCCGTCCGAAACCTTCGATTAGATTCCAGTCTTTACACACTCCCAGTTGTCTGTTATTCTATATATAAAGCCCCCCGAACAACTCAATTAGATTCCAGTCTGTAACTCACTCCTGTGTATCTGTTATTCTATATATAAACCACCCTGAACCCCTCGATTAGATTCCAGTCTGTAACTCACTCCCATGTATCTGTTATTCTATATATAAACCACCCCGAACCCCTCGATTAGATTCCAGTCTGTAACTCACTCCCGGGTATCTGTTATTCTATATATATAAACCAAATTAAACCACTCGATTAGATTCCAGCCTGGAACTCACTTCCGGGTATCTGTTATTCTATATATATAAACCAAATTAAACCACTTGATTAGATTCCAGTCTGTATCTCACTCCCAGGTATCTGTTATTCTATATATAAACCCCCACCCGAATTCCTTGATTAGATTTCAGTCTGTAACTGACTCCCGGGCATCTGTTATTCTATGTACAAATCACCCCTAACCCATCGATTAGATTCCAGTCTGTAACTCACTCCCGGGTATCTGTTATTCTATATATAAACCACCCCGAACCCCTCGAAGAGACTCCAGACTATAACTCATTCCGGGTATTTGTTATTCTATATATAAACCACCCCAAACGTCTCAATTATATTCCAGCCTGTAACTCACTCCCGGTTATCTGTTATTCTATATATAAAGCCCCCCGAACCCCTCGATTAGATTCCAGTCCGTAACTCACTCCCGGGTATCTGTTATTCTATCTATCAACCCGCCGAACACTTCAATTCTATTCCAGCCTGTTACTCACTCCCGGGTATATGTTACTCTTTATGAAAACCATCCCGAAACCCTCGATTACATTCCAGTTTGTAACTCACTCCCGGGCATCTGTTATTCTATATATATACCCCTCGAAACCCTCGATTACATTCCAGTCTGTAACCCACTCCCGGGTATCTGTTATTCTATACATAAACCACCCGGAACCCCTCGATTAGATTCCAGTCTGTAACTCACTCCCGGATATCTGTTATTCTATATATAAACCACCCCGAACCCCTCGATTAGATTCCAGTCTGTAACTCACTCCCGGGTATCTGTTATTCTATATATAAACCACCCCGAACCCCTCGAAGAGACTCCAGACTATAACTCATTCCGGGTATCTGTTATTCTATATATAAACCACCCCAAACGTCTCAATTATATTCCAGCCTGTAACTCACTCCCGGTTATCTGTTATTCTATATATAAAGCCCCCCGAACCCCTCGATTAGATTCCAGTCCGTAACTCACTCCCGGGTATCTGTTATTCTATCTATCAACCCGCTGAACACTTCAATTATATTCCAGCCTGTTACTCACTCCCGGGTATATGTTACTCTTTATGAAAACCATCCCGAAACCCTCGATTACATTCCAGTTTGTAACTCACTCCCGGGCATCTGTTATTCTATATATATACCCCTCGAAACCCTCGATTACATTCCAGTCTGTAACCCACTCCCGGGTATCTGTTATTCTATACATAAACCACCCGGAACCCCTCGATTAGATTCCAGTCTGTAACCCACTCCCGGGTATCTGTTATTCTATACATAAACCCCCCTGAACCCCTCGATTAGATTCCAATCTATAACTCACTCCCGGGTATCTGTTATTCTATATCTAAACCACCCCAAACCCCTCGATTAGATTCCAGCCTGTAACTCACTCCCGGGTATCTGTTATCCTGTATGTAAACCCTTCCGAAACCCCCGATTAGATTCCAATCTTTAACACACCCCCGGGTATCTGTTATTCTATATATAAAGCCCCCCGAACCCCTCGATTAGATTCCAGTCCGTAACTCACTCCCGGGTATCTGTTATTCTATCTATCAACCCGCCGAACACCTCAATTATATTCCAGCCTGTTACTCACTCCCGGGTATATGTTACTCTTTATGAAAACCATCCCGAAACCCTCGATTACATTCAGTTTGTAACTCACTCCCGGGTATCTGTTATTCTATATATATACCCCTCGAAACCCTCGATTACATTCCAGTCTGTAACCCACTCCCGGGTATCTGTTATTCTATACATAAACCACCCGGAACCCCTCAATTAGATTCCAGTCTGTAACTCACTCCCGGGTATCTGTTATCCTATATATAAACCACACCTAACCCCTCGATTAGATTCCAGTCTGTAACTCACTCCCGGGTATCTGTTATTCTATATGTACAAACCAAACTAAACCACTCGATTAGATTCCAGTCTGTAACTCACTCCCTCGTATCTGTTATTCTATATATAAACCCCCCAGAACCCCTCGATTAGATTCCAGTCTGTAACTCACTCCCGGGTATTTGTTATTCTATATATAAACCACCCCGAAACCCTCGATTAGACTCCAGTCTGTAACTCACTCCTGGGTATCTGTTATCCTATATATAAACCACCCCTAACCCCTCGATTAGATTCCAGTCTGTAACTCACTCCCGGGTATTTGTTATTCTATATATAAACCACCCCGAAACCCTCGATTAGACTCCAGTCTGTAACTCACTCCTGGGTATCTGTTATTTCATATATAAACCACCCGAACCCCTCGATTAGATTCCAGTCTTTACACACTCCTGGTTGTCTGTTATTCTATATATAAAGCCCCCCGAACAACTCAATTAGATTCCAGTCTGTAACTCACTCCTGTGTATCTGTTATTCTATATATAAACCAACCCAAACCCCTTGATTAGATTCCAGTCTGTAACCTACTCCTGGGTATCTGTTATTCTATATATAAACCACCCTGAACCCCTCGATTAGATTCCAGTCTGTAACTCACTCCCTGGTATCTGTTATTCTATATATATAAACCAAACTAAACCACTCGATTAGATTCCAGTCTGTAACTCACTTCCGGGTATCTGTTATTCTCTATATATAAACCATACTAAACCACTCGATTAGATTCCAGTCTGGAACTCACTTCCGGGTATCTGTTATTCTATATATATAAACCAAATTAAACCACTTGATTAGATTCCAGTCTGTATCTCACTCCTGTGTATCTGTTATTCTATATAGAAAAGTCCCGGTACCACTCAATTATATTCCAGTCTGTAACTCACTCCCGGGTACCTTTTATTCTGTATATAAACCACCCTTATCCCTCGATTAGATTCCAGTCTGTAACTCAGTCCCGGGTATCTGTGATTCTATATATAAACCACCCCGAACCCCTCGATTAGAATCCAGTCTGTACCTCACTCCCGGGTATCAGTTATCCTTTATATAAACCACCCCGGACCTCTTGATTAGATTCCAGTCTGTAACTGACATCCGGGTATCTGTTATTCTACATATATATAAACCAAATTAAACCACTCGATTAGATTCCAGTCTGTAACTCACTCCCGGGTATCTGTTATTCTATAAATAAACCCCCTGAGCCCCTCGATTAGATTCCAGTCTGTAACTCACTCCCGGGTATCTGTTATTCTAAATATAAACCACCCCGCTAACCACTCGATTTGATTCCAGTCTTTAACCCACTCCCAGGTATCTGTTATTCTATATATAAACCCCACCCGTACCCCTCGAATAGATTCCAGTCTGTAACTCACTCCCATGTATCTGTTATTCTATATATAAACCACCCCGAGCCCCTCGATTAGATTCCAGTCAGTAACTCACTCCCGGGTATCTGTTATTCTATATATAAACCACCCCGAACCCCTCGATTAGATTCCAGTCTTTAACTCACTTCCGGGTATGTTATTCTATATATAAACCATCCCGAACCCCTCGATTAGATTCCGGTCTGTAACTCACTCCCGGGTATCTGTTATTCTATATATAAACCACCCCGCTAACCACTCGATTTGATTCCAGTCTTTAACCCACTCCCAGGTATCTGTTATTCTATATATAAACCACCCCGAACCCCTCGATTAGATTCCAGTCAGTAACTCACTCCCGGGTGTCTGTTATTCTATATATAAACCCCACTGAACACCTCGATTAGATTCCAGTCTGTAACTCACTCCCGGATATCTGTTATTCTATATATAAACCACCCCGAACCCCTCGATTAGATTCCAGTCTGTAATTCACTCCCGGTATCTGTTATTCTATATATAAACCACCCCGAACCTCTCGATTAGATGCCAGTCTGTAACTCACTCCCGGGTATATGTTATTCTATATATAAACCACCCCGAACCCCTCGATTAGATTCCAGTCTGTAACTCACTCCCGGGTATCTGTTATTCTATATATAAACCACCCCAAACCCCTTCCCCTTTGGGTGCTTGGACAGTTGCTCCTTCTTAACACTAACTTCCTGCTTTCTGTGGCTTGAATTTCTGCAACTTCTGGTCTCTCTCTCTCTCTCTCTCTCACACACACCGTGGTCTCTCCATAGCGAGATTTGCTGCTGTATTAACCAGAAGTGACTTCTCTGGACCTGACAACAGCAAGAGCGAGCGAGTGAGAGGGAGAGAGAGAGAGAGAGCGTGATAGAGAGCAAATCTCCGTCTAGAGTGGAAGAGCGAGCGCGAGAGCGATAGGGAACAAAGCTCACTTTGTGAGCGAGAGAGTGAGGGATAGTGAGAGAGAGAGCAAAACTCAGTGTCAGAGAGAGAGAGAGACAACGCGAGAGAGAGACAGAGTTCCCGACTGTGAACGCCAACAACAGGGTGAACGAGAGGGAGAGAGAGAGAGACGAAGAGAGAGAGAGCGTGAGAGAGAGGAAGACAGAGAGAGACAGGGGGAGAGAGACAGAGATCCTGAATGTGAACACCAACGACGGGGTGAACGAAAGGGAGAGAGAGAGAGACGAAGAGAGAGAGAGAGAGAGAGGGGAACAGAGAGAGTGAGAGAGAGGAAGACAGAGAGAGACAGGGAGAGAGAGACAGAGATCCCGAATGTGAACGCCAACGACGGGGTGAACAAAAGGGAGAGAGAGAGAGAGACGAAGAGAGAGAGAGAGAGAGAGAGGAACAGAGAGAGAGAGAGGCTTGCGAAAATAGGCTCTATCTGGGAAATCGTCATTGGTAAAGACTCGGCCGCTGGAGCAGTTCCTTTCCTCTTGACGTGAGAGAGAGAGAGAGGCCACGATGGTCCGGTAAGACACTCGACCTCGCGTGTCTCTGTCTGTCTGTCCAGCAGACCGAAAAGTGTCCACGAGGGGACCCCTGAGAAAATCCACAACCCTCTGCCCCCCTACGCCCATCACTCTCTCCCCCACGCACCCGAAGTAAGCGGGTGGCGTGGTGGGGGTTGCCACCCAAATTGCGAAATCAAAGGCCTAAGACAGCCGGATCCTTTCAGTGCTTCTCCGGCCTAGTTGGGGGACTTTCCCCCGGACAGGGCCAGGCCTAGCGCTGGCAATAGGGGAGGTGGTCAGGCTCCACCGACCGCTCAGGGAGTCCCCCTACACACCCACAGCGCACGAGATTTCACCATCGACGGACGAGAGGGAGCTTTACTCAGTATCTAACCCCGTGCTGTACCTGTCCTGGGAGTGTTTGATGGGGACAGTGCAGACGGAGATTTACTCTCTATCTAACCCCGTGCTGTACCTGTCCTGGGAGTGTTTGATGGGGACGCTGTAGAGGGAGCTTTACTCTGTATCTTACCCCGTGCTGTACCTGTCCTGGGAGTGTTTGATGGGGACAGTGTAGAGGGAGATTTACTCTGTATCTAACCCCGTGCTGTACCTGTTCTGGGAGTGTTTGATGGGGACTGTGAAGAGGGAGGTTTACTCTGTATCTAACCCCGTGCTGCACCTGTCCTGGGAGTGTTTGATGTTGACAGTGCAGAGGGAGATTTCCTCTGTATCTAACCCTGTGCTGTACCTGTCCTGGGAGTGTTTGTTGGGGACGGATTAGAGGGAGATTTACTCTGTATCTAACTCCGTGCTGTACCTGTCCTGGGAGTGTTTGATGGGGACGGTGTAGAGGTAGATTTACTCTGTATCTTACCCCGTGCTGTACCTGTCCTGGGAGTGTTTGATGGGGACAGTGTAGAGGGAGATTTACTCTGTAACTAACCCCGTGCTTACCTGTCCTGGGAATGTTTGATGGGGACATTGTAGATGGATCTTTACTCTGTATCTAACCCCGTGCTGTACCTGTCCTGGGAGTGTTTGATGGGGACAGTGTAGAGGGAGATTTACTCTGTATCTAACCCCGTGCTGTACCTGTCCTGGGAGTGTTTGATGGGGACAGTGTAGGGGGAGCTTTACTCTGTATCTAACCCCGTGCTGTACCTGTCCTGGGAGTGTTTGATGGGGACAGTGTCGAGTCGATTAACTCTGTATCTAACCCCGTGCTGTACCTGTCCTGGGTCTGTTTGATATAGATGGTGTAGAGAGAGCATTACTCTGTATCTAATCCCGTGCTGTACCTGTCCTGGGAGTGTTTGTTGGGGACGGATTAGAGGGAGATTTACTCTGTATCTAACCCCGTGCTGTGCCTGTGCTGGGACTGATCGATGGGCACAGTGTCGAGGGAGTTTTACACTGTACCTAACTACGTGCTGTAACTGTCCTGGGAGTGTTTGTTGGGGACGGTTTAGAGGGAGATTTACTCTGTATCTAACCCTGTGCTGTACCTGTCCTGGGAGTGTTTGATGGGGACAGTGTAGAGGGAGATTTACTCTGTATCTAACCCGCCTGCTGTACCTGTCCTGGAAGTGTTTGATGGGGACGGTGTAGAGCGAGATTTACTCTGCATCTAACCCCGTGCTGTACCTGTCCTGGGAGTGTTTGATGGGGACGGTGTAGAGGGAGCTTTACTCTATATCTAACCCCGTGCTGCACCTGTCCTGGGAGTGTTTGATGGGGACGGTGTAGAGGGAGATTTACTCTGTATCTAACCCTGTGCTGTACCTGCCCTGGGAGTGTTTGATGGGGACAGTGTAGGGGGAGATTTACACTGTTTCTAACCCCATGCTGTACCTCTCCAGGGAGTGTTTGTTGGGGACAGTGTCGAGTAGATTAACTCTGTATCTAACCCCGTGCTGTACCTGTCCTGGGTGTGTTTGATATGGATGGTGTAGAGAGAGCATTACTCTGTATCTAACCCCGTGCTGTACCTGTCCTGGGAGTGTTTGGTGCTGACAGTGCAGAGGGAGATTTACTCTGTATCTAACCACGTGCTGTAACTGTCCTGGGCGTGTTTGTTGGGGACGGATTAGAGGGGGATTTACTCTGTATCTAACCCCGTTCTGTACCTGTCCTGGGAGTGTTTGATGAGGATGGTGTAGAGGGAGATTTACTCTGTATCTAACCCCGTTCTGTACCTGTCCTGGGAGTGTTTGATGGGGACGGTGTAGAGGTAGATTTACTCTGTATCTTACCCCGTGCTGTACCGGTCCTGGGAGTGTTTGGTGCTGACAGTGCAGAGGGAGCTTTACTCTGTATCTAACCCCGTGCTGTACCTGTCCTGGGAGTGTTTGATGGGGACAGTGTAGAGGGAGGTTTACTCTGTAACTAACCCCGTGCTTACCTGTCCTGGGAATGTTTGATGGGGACGGTGTAGATGGATCTTTACTCTGTATCTAACCCCGTGCTGTACCTGTCCTGGGAGTGTTTGATGGGGACAGTGTAGATGGATCTTTACTCTGTATCTAATCCCGTGCTGTACCTGTCCTGGGAGTGTTTGTTGGGGACGGATTAGAGGGTGATTTACTCTGTATCTAACCCCGTGCTGTGCCTGTGCTGGGACTGATCGATGGAGACAGTGTCGAGGGAATTTTACACTGTACCTAACCACGTGCTGTACCTGTCCTGGGAGTGTTTGATGGGGACGGTGTAGAGGGAGCTTTACTCTGTATCTAACCCCGTGCTGTACCTGTCCTGGGAGTGTTTGATGGGGACGGTGTAGAGGGAGCTTTACTCTGTATCTAACCCCGTGCTGTACCTGTCCTGGGAGTGTTTGATGGGGACGGTGTAGAGGGAGATTTACTCTGTATCTAACCCCGTGCTGTACCTGTCCTGGGAGTGTTTGATGGGGACAGTGTAGAGGGAGTTTTACTCTGTATCTAACCCCGTGCTGTACCTGTCCTGGGATTGTTTGATGGGGACAGTGTAGAGGGAGATTTACTCTGTATCTAACCCCGTGCTGTACCTGTCCTGGGTGTGTTTGATATGGATGGTGTAGAGGGAGCATTACTCTTTATCTAATCCCGTGCTGTACCTGTCCTGGGAGTGTTTGTTGGGGACGGATTAGAGGGAGATTTACTCTGTATCTAACCCCGTGCTGTACCTGTCCTGGGAGTGTTTGATGGGGACAGTGTAGGGGGAGCTTTACTCTGTATCTAACCCCGTGCTGTACCTGTCCTGGGTCTGTTTGATATAGATGGTGTAGAGAGAGCATTACTCTGTATCTAATCCCGTGCTGTACCTGTCCTGGGAGTGTTTGTTGGGGACGGATTAGAGGGAGATTTACTCTGTATCTAACCCCGTGCTGTGCCTGTGCTGGGACTGATCGATGGGCACAGTGTCGAGGGAGTTTTACACTGTACCTAACTACGTGCTGTAACTGTCCTGGGAGTGTTTGATGGGGACAGTGTAGAGGGAGCTTTACTCTGTATCTAACCCCGTGCTGTACCTGTCCTGGGAGTGTTTGTTGGGGACGGTTTAGAGGGAGATTTACTCTGTATCTAACCCTGTGCTGTACCTGTCCTGGGATTGTTTGATGGGGACGGTGTAGAGGGAGATTTACTCTGTATCTAACCCGCCTGCTGTACGTGTCCTGGAAGTGTTTGATGGGGACGGTGTAGAGCGAGATTTACTCTGCATCTAACCCCGTGCTGTACCTGTCCTGGGAGTGTTTGATGGAGACGGTGTAGAGGGAGATTTACTCTGTATCTAACCCGCCTGCTGTACGTGTCCTGGAAGTGTTTGATGGGGACGGTGTAGAGCGAGATTTACTCTATATCTAACCCCGTGCTGCACCTGTCCTGGGAGTGTTTGATGGGGACGGTGTAGGGGGAGATTTACACTGTTTCTAACCCCATGCTGTACCTGTCCTGGGAGTGTTTGATGGGGACAGTGTAGAGGGAGATTTACTCTGTATCTAACCCCGTGCTGTACCTGTCCTGGGTGTGTTTGATATGGATGGTGTAGAGAGAGCATTACTCTGTATCTAACCCCGTGCTGTACCTGTCCTGGGAGTGTTTGGTGCTGACAGTGCAGAGGGAGATTTACTCTGTATCTAACCACGTGCTGTAACTGTCCTGGGCGTGTTTGTTGGGGACGGATTAGAGGGGGATTTACTCTGTATCTAACCCCGTTCTGTACCTGTCCTGGGAGTGTTTGATGGGGACGGTGTAGAGGTAGATTTACTCTGTATCTTACCCCGTGCTGTACCGGTCCTGGGAGTGTTTGGTGCTGACAGTGCAGAGGGAGATTTACTCTGTATCTAACCCCGTGCTGTACCTATACTGGGAGTGTTTGATGGGGACAGTGTAGAGGGAGGTTTACTCTGTAACTAACCCCGTGCTGTACCTGTCCTGGGAGTGTTTGATGGGGACTGTGTAGAGGGAGGTTTACTCTGTAACTAACCCCGTGCTTACCTGTCCTGGGAGTGTTTGATGGGGACAGTGTAGATGGATCTTTACTCTGTATCTAACCCCGTGCTGTACCTGTCCTGGGAGTGTTTGATGGGGACAGTGTAGATGGATCTTTACTCTGTATCTAATCCCGTGCTGTACCTGTCCTGGGAGTGTTTGTTGGGGACGGATTAGAGGGTGATTTACTCTGTATCTAACCCCGTGCTGTGCCTGTGCTGGGACTGATCGATGGAGACAGTGTCGAGGGAATTTTACACTGTACCTAACCACGTGCTGTACCTGTCCTGGGAGTGTTTGATGGGGACGGTGTAGAGGGAGTTTTACTCTGTATCTAACCCCGTGCTGTACCTGTCCTGGGAGTGTTTGATGGGGACGGTGTAGAGGGAGCTTTACTCTGTATCTAACCCCGTGCTGTACATGTCCTGGGAGTGTTTGATGGGGACGGTGTAGAGGGAGCTTTACTCTGTATCTTACCCCGTGCTGTACCGGTCCTGGGAGTGTTTGGTGCTGACAGTGCAGAGGGAGATTTACTCTGTATCTAACCCCGTGCTGTACCTATACTGGGAGTGTTTGATGGGGACAGTGTAGAGGGAGGTTTACTCTGTAACTAACCCCGTGCTGTACCTGTCCTGGGAGTGTTTGATGGGGACTGTGTAGAGGGAGGTTTACTCTGTAACTAACCCCGTGCTTACCTGTCCTGGGAGTGTTTGATGGGGACAGTGTAGATGGATCTTTACTCTGTATCTAACCCCGTGCTGTACCTGTCCTGGGAGTGTTTGATGGGGACAGTGTAGATGGATCTTTACTCTGTATCTAATCCCGTGCTGTACCTGTCCTGGGAGTGTTTGATGGGGACGGTGCAGAGGGAGATTTACTCTGTATCTAACCCCGTGCTGTACCTGTCCTGGGAGTGTTTGATTGGGACGGTGTAGAGGGAGATTTACTCTGTATCTAACCCCGTGCTGTACCTGTCCTGGGAGTGTTTGATGGGGACGGTGTAGAGGGAGCTTTACTCTGTATCTAACCCCGTGCTGTACCTGTCCTGGGAGTGTTTGATGGGGACAGTGTAGAGGGAGCTTTACTCTGTATCTAACCCCGTGCTGTACATGTCCTGGGAGTGTTTGATGGGGACGGTGTAGAGGGAGATTTACTCTGTATCTAACCCCGTGCTGTACATGTCCTGGGAGTGTTTGATGGGGACGGTGTAGAGGGAGATTTACTCTGTATCTAACCCCGTGCTGTACCTGTCCTGGGAGTGTTTGATGGGGACAGTGTAGAGGGAGGTTTACTCTGTATCTAACTCCGTGCTGTACCTGTCCTGGGAGTGTTTGATGGGGACGGTGTAGAGGCAACTTTACTCTGTATCTAACGCCGTGCTGTACCTGTCCCGGGAGTGTTTGATGGGGACAGTGTAGAGGGAGCTTTACTCTGTATCTAACCCCGTGCTGTACCTGTCCTGGGAGTGTTTGATGGGGACAGTGTAGAGGGAGATTTACTCTGTATCTAACCCCGTGCTGTACCTGTCCTGGGATTGTTTGATGGGGACAGTGTAGAGGGAGATTTACTCTGTATCTAACCCCGTGCTGTACCTGTCCTGGGAGTGTTTGATGGGGACGGTGTAGAGGGAGATTTACTCTGTATCTAACCCCGTGCTGTACCTGTCCTGGGTGTGTTTGATATGGATGGTGTAGAGGGAGCATTACTCTGTATCTAATCCCGTGCTGTACCTGTCCTGGGAGTGTTTGTTGGGGACGGATTAGAGGGAGATTTACTCTGTATCTAACCCCGTGCTGTACCTGTCCTGGGAGTGTTTGATGGGGACGGTGTAGAGGTAGATTTACTCTGTATCTTACCCCGTGCTGTACCTGTCCTGGGAGTGTTTGATGGGGACAGTGTAGAGGGAGATTTACTCTGTAACTAACCCCGTGCTTACCTGTCCTGGGAATGTTTGATGGGGACATTGTAGATGGATCTTTACTCTGTATCTAACCCCGTGCTGTACCTGTCCTGGGAGTGTTTGATGGGGACAGTGTAGAGGGAGATTTACTCTGTATCTAACCCCGTGCTGTACCTGTCCTGGGAGTGTTTGATGGGGACAGTGTCGAGTCGATTAACTCTGTATCTAACCCCGTGCTGTACCTGTCCTGGGTCTGTTTGATATAGATGGTGTAGAGAGAGCATTACTCTGTATCTAATCCCGTGCTGTACCTGTCCTGGGAGTGTTTGTTGGGGACGGATTAGAGGGAGATTTACTCTGTATCTAACCCCGTGCTGTACCTGTCCTGGGAGTGTTTGATGGGGACAGTGTAGAGAGAGATTTACTCTGTATCTAACCCGCCTGCTGTACCTGTCCTGGAAGTGTTTGATGGGGACGGTGTAGAGCGAGATTTACTCTGCATCTAACCCCGTGCTGTACCTGTCCTGGGAGTGTTTGATGGGGACAGTGTAGAGGGAGCTTTACTCTGTATCTAACCCCGTGCTGTACCTGTCCTGGGAGTGTTTGATGGGGACAGTGTAGAGGGAGATTTACTCTATATCTAACCCCGTGCTGCACCTGTCCTGGGAGTGTTTGATGGAGGAAGTGTAAAGGTTAATTTACTTTGTATCTAACCCGTACTGTAGCTGTCCTGGGATTTTTTAATGGTGACGGTATAGAGTGAGCTTTACTCTGTATTTAATCGCTTGCTGTACCTGTCCTGGAAGCTTTTGATGAAGAAAATGAAGAGCTATCTTCACTCTATTTAATCCCGTGCTGTACCTGTCCTGGGAGTGTTTGTTGGGGACGGATTAGAGGGTGATTTACTCTGTATCTAACCCCGTGCTGTGCCTGTGCTGGGACTGATCGATGGAGACAGTGTCGAGGGAATTTTACACTGTACCTAACCACGTGCTGTACCTGTCCTGGCAGTGTTTGATGGGGACGGTGTAGAGGGAGATTTACTCTATATCTAACCCCGTGCTGTACATGTCCTGGGAGTGTTTGATGGGGACAGTGTAGAGGGAGATTTACTCTGTATCTAACCCCGTGCTGTACATGTCCTGGGAGAGTTTGATGGGGACGGTGTAGAGGGAGATTTACTCTGTATCTAACCCGCTTGCTGTACCTGTCCTGGAAGTGTTTGATGGGGACGGTGTAGAGCGAGATTTACTCTGTATCTAACCCCGTGCTGTACCTGTCCTGGGAGTGTTTGATGGGGACAGTGTAGAGGGGGATTTACTCTGTATCTAACCCCGTACTGTACCTGTCCTGGGAGTGTTTGATGGGGACAGTGTAGAGGGAGCTTTGCTCTGTATTTAACCCCGTGCTGTACCTGTCCTCGGAGTGTTTGATGGAGACAGTGTAGAGGGAGATTAACTCTGTATCTAACCCCGTCCTGGCCCTCTCATGGGATTGTTTGATGGAGAGAGTTTAGAGGGAGCTTTACTCTGTATTTAACCCCATGATGTACCTTTGCTGGGTGTGTTTGATGCGTCTAGTGCAGACAGAGCTGTACTCTGTACATAACACCGTGCTCTACCTGTCCTGGGAGTGTTTCATGGGGGCAGTGTAGAGGGAGATTTACTCTGTATCTAACCCCGTGCTGTACCTGTCCTGGGAGTGTTTGATGGAGGAAGTGTAAAGGTTAATTTACTTTGTATCTAACCCGTACTGTAGCTGTCCTGGGATTTTTTAATGGTGACGGTATAGAGTGAGCTTTACTCTGTATTTAATCGCTTGCTGTACCTGTCCTGGGAGTGTTTGATGGGGACAGTGTAGAGGGAGATTTACTCTGTAT
>NW_024470849.1:864822-867322 GCF_017639515.1 Carcharodon carcharias
ACTTGAATGTTTCATCCCCAAGGCAAAATCCTGGTGAATCTCCTCTGCTCCCCCCTCCCAGTGCAACCACAACCCTCCTATAATGTGGTGACCAGAACTGCACACACAGTACCCCAGCTGTGGCCTCACTGGAAGAGGTTACAGAGATAGGGAGGGTTGTAGGGGCTGGAGGAGGTTACAGAGATAGGGAGGTGTGTAGGTTCTGGAGGGGGTTACAGAGTTAGGGAGGGGTGTAGGGGCTGGAGGAGGTTACAGAGATAGGGAGGGGTGTAGAGGCTGGAGGAGGTTACAGAGATAGGGAGGAGTGTAGGGGCTGGAGGAGGTTACAGAGATAGGGAGGAGTGTAGGGGCTGGAGGAGGTTACAGAGAGAGGGAGGGGTGTAGAGGCTGGAGGAGGTTACAGAGATAGGGAGGGGTGTAGGGGCTGGAGGAGGTTACAGAGATAGGGAGGGGTGTAGGGGCTGGAGGAGGTTAGAGAGATAGGGAGGGGTGTAAGGGGTCGGGAGAAGGTTACAGAGATAGGGAGGGGTGTAGGGACTGGAGGAGGTTACAGAGATAGGGAGGGGTGTAGGGGCTGGAGGAGGTGACAGAGATAGGGAGGGGTGTAGGGACTGGAGGAGGTTACAGAGTTAGGGAGGGGTGTAGGGGCTGGAGGAGGTTACAGTTATAGGGAGGGTTGTAAGGGCTGGAGGAGGGTTACAGAGATAGGGAGGGTTGTAGGGGCTGGAGGAGGTTACAGAGATAGGGAGGGGTGTAGGTGCTGGAGGAGGGTTACAGAGATAGGGAGGGGTGTAGGTGCTGGAGGAGGTTACAGAGATAGGGAGGGGTGTAGGGGCTGGAGGAGTTTACAGAGATAGGGAGGGGTGTAGGGGCTGGAGGAGGTGACAGAGATAGGGAGGGGTGTAGGGACTGGAGGAGGTTACAGAGTTAGGGAGGGGTGTAGGGGCTGGAGGAGGTTACAGTTATAGGGAGGGTTGTAAGGGCTGGAGGAGGGTTACAGAGATAGGGAGGGGTGTAGGGGCTGGAGGAGGTTACAGAGATAGGGAGGGGTGTAGGGTCTAGAGGAGGTTACAGAGATAGGGAGGGGTGTAGGGGCTGGAGGAGTTTACAGAGATAGGGAGGGGTGTAGGGGCTGGAGGAGGTGACAGAGATAGGGAGGGGTGTAGGGACTGGAGGAGGTTACAGAGTTAGGGAGGGGTGTAGGGGCTGGAGGAGGTTACAGTTATAGGGAGGGTTGTAAGGGCTGGAGGAGGGTTACAGAGATAGGGAGGGGTGTAGGGGCTGGAGGAGGTTACAGAGATAGGGAGGGGTGTAGGGTCTAGAGGAGGTTACAGAGATAGGGAGGGGTGTAGGTGCTGGAGGAGGGTTACAGAGATAGGGAGGGGTGTAGGGGCTGGAGGAGGTTACAGAGATAGGGAGGGTTGTAGGGGCTGGAGGAGGTTACAGAGATAGGGAGGGGTGTAGGGGCTGGAGGAGTTTACAGAGATAGGGAGGGGTGTAGGGGCTGGAGGAGTTTACAGAGATAGGGAGGGGGTGTAGGGGCTGGCGGAGGTTACAGGGATAGGGAGGGGTGTAGGGGGCTGGAGGAGGGTTAGAGAGATAGGGAGGGGTGTCGGGGCTGGAGGAGGATCCAGAGATAGGGAGGGGTGTAGGGGGCTGGAGGAGGTTACAGAGAGAGGGAGGGGTGTAGGGGCTGGAGGAGGTTACAGAGATAGGGAGGGTTGTAGGGGCTGGAGGAGGGTTACAGAGATAGGGAGGGGTGTAGGGGCTGGAGGAGGTTACAGAGATAGGGAGGGGTGTAGGGGCTGGAGGAGGTTACAGAGAGAGGGAGGGGTGTAGGGGGCTGGAGGAGGGTTACAGAGATAGGGAGGGGTGTAGGGGCTGGAGGAGGTTACAGAGATAGGGAGGGGTGTAGGGTCTGGAGGAGGTTACAGAGATAGGGAGGGGTCTAGGGGCTGGAGGAGGTTACAGAGATAGGGAGGGGTCTAGGGGCTGGAGGAGGTTACAGAGATAGGGAGGGGTGTAGGGGGCTGGAGGAGGTTACAGAGAGAGGGAGGGGTCTAGGGGCTGGAGGAGGTTACAGAGATAGGGAGGGGTGTAGGGGCTGGAGGAGGTTACAGAGATAGGGAGGGGTGTAGGGGCTGGAGGAGGTGACAGAGATAGGGAGGGGTGTAGGGACTGGAGGAGGTTACAGAGTTAGGGAGGGGTGTAGGGGCTGGAGGAGGTTACAGTTATAGGGAGGGTTGTAAGGGCTGGAGGAGGGTTACAGAGATAGGGAGGGGTGTAGGGGCTGGAGGAGGTTACAGAGATAGGGAGGGGTGTAGGGTCTAGAGGAGGTTACAGAGATAGGGAGGGGTGTAGGTGCTGGAGGAGGGTTACAGAGATAGGGAGGGTTGTAGGGGCTGGAGGAGGTTACAGAGATAGGGAGGGGTGTAGGGGCTGGAGGAGTTTACAGAGATAGGGAGGGGTGTAGGGGCTGGAGGAGTTTACAGAGATAGGG
>NW_024470849.1:874822-882322 GCF_017639515.1 Carcharodon carcharias
TGATAAACCCCACAACCCTCACTGTAACTCTCTGATATACCCCACACCCCTCACTGTAACACTCTGATATATCCCACACCTCACTTTAACTCTGATATACCCCACACCCCTCACTTTAACTCTGATATATCCCACAACCCTCACTGTAACACTCTGATGTATCCTACATCCCTCAGTGTAACACTCTGATATATCCCACACCCCTCACTTTAACTCTGAAAGATCCCACAACTCTCGCTGTAACACTCTGATATATCCCACAGCCCGCACTTTAACTCTGATATATCCCACACCTCTCGCTGTAACACTCTGATATATCCCACACCCCTCACTGTTACACTCTGATATATCCCACATCCATCACTGTAACACTCTGATGTATCCCACACCCCTCACTGTAACATTCTGATATATCCCACATCCATCACTGTAACACTCTGATATATCCCACATCCCTTACTCTAATGCTCTGATATATCCCACACCCGTCACTTTAACTCTGATATATCCCACACCCCTCACTGTTACACTCTGATATATCCCACATCCATCACTGCAACACTCTGATATATCCCACACCCCTCACTGTAACACTCTGATATATCCCACACCCCTCACTGTAACACTCTGATATATCCCACACACCTCACTGTAACACTCTGATATATCCCACACCCGTCACTTTAACGCTGATCTATCCCACACCTCTCGCTGTAACACTCTGATATATCCCACACCTCACTTTAACTCTGATATATCCCACACCCCTCACTTTAACTCTGATATATCCCACACCCCTCACTGTAACACTCTGATGTATCACACACCCCTCACTGTAACACTCTGATATACCCCACAACCCTCACTGTAACTCTCTGATATACCCCACACCCCTCACTGTAACACTCTGATATATCCCACACCTCACTTTAACTCTGATATACCCCACACCCCTCACTTTAACTCTGATATATCCCACAACCCTCACTGTAACACTCTGATGTATCCTACACCCTCAGTGTAACACTCTGATATATCCCACACCCCTCACTTTAACTCTGAAAGATCCCACAACTCTCGCTGTAACACTCTGATATATCCCACAGCCCGCACTTTAACTCTGATATATCCCACACCCCTCACTGTTACACTCTGATACATCCCACATCCATCACTGTAACACTCTGATATATCCCACACCCCTCACTGTAACACTCTGATGTATCCCACACCCCTCACTGTAACATTCTGATATATCCCACATCCCTCACTGTAACACTCTGATATATCCCACATCCCTTAATCTAATGCTCTGATATATCCCACACCCGTCACTTTAACTCTGATATATCCCACACCCCTCACTGTTACACTCTGATATATCCCACATCCATCACTGTAACACTCTGATATATCCCACACCCCTCACTGTAACACTCTGATATATCCCACACCCCTCACTGTAACACTCTGATATACCCCACACACCTCACTGTAACACTCTGATATATCTCACACCCCTCACTGTAACACTCTGATATATCCCACACCTCACTTTAACTCTGATATATCCCACACCCCTCACTGTAACACTCTGATATATCCCACACCTCACTTTAACTCTGATATATCCCACAACCCTCACTGTAACACTCTGATGTATCCTACATCCCTCAGTGTAACACTCTGATATACCCCACACCCCTCACTGTAACACTCTGATATATCCCACACCCCTCACTGTAACACTCTGATATATCCCACACCCCTCACTGTAACACTCTGATATATCCCAAACCACTCACTGTAACACTCTGATATATACCACACACCTCACTGTTAGTATCTGATATATCCTACGCCCCTCACCGTAACACTCTGATATATCCCACACCCCTCACTCTAACCCTCTGATATATACCACACCCCTCACTGTAACATTCTGATATATCCCACACCCCTCACTGTAACACTCTGATATATCCCACACCCATCACTTTAACGCTGATCTATCCCACACCTCTCGCTGTAACACTCTGATATACCCCACAACCCTCACTGTAACTCTCTGATATACCCCACACCCCTCACTGTAACACTCTGATATATCCCACACCTCACTTTAACTCTGATATACCCCACACCCCTCACTTTAACTCTGATATATCCCACAACCCTCACTGTAACACTCTGATGTATCCTACATCCCTCAGTGTAACACTCTGATATATCCCACACCCCTCACTTTAACTCTGAAAGATCCCACAACTCTCGCTGTAACACTCTGATATATCCCACAGCCCGCACTTTAACTCTGATATATCCCACACCTCTCGCTGTAACACTCTGAGATATCCCACACCCCTCACTGTTACACTCTGATATATCCCACATCCATCACTGTAACACTCTGATATATCCCACACCCCTCACTGTAACACTCTGATGTATCCCACACCCCTCACTGTAACATTCTGATATATCCCACATCCCTCACTGTAACACTCTGATATATCCCACATCCCTTACTCTAATGCTCTGATATATCGCACACCCGTCACTTTAACTCTGATATATCCCACACCCCTCACTGTTACACTCTGATATATCCCACATCCATCTCTGTTACGCTCTGATATATCCCACACCCCTCACTGTAACACTCTGATATATCCCACACCCCTCACTGTAACACTCTGATATACCCCACACACCTCACTGTAACACTCTGATATATCTCACACCCCTCACTGTAACACTCTGATATATCCCACACCCGTCACTTTAACGCTGATCTATCCCACACCTCTCGCTGTAACACTCTGATATATCCCACACCTCACTTTAACTCTGATATACCCCACAACCCTCACTGTAACTCTCTGATATACCCCACACCCCTCACTGTAACACTCTGATATATCCCACACCTCACTTTAACTCTGATATACCCCACACCCCTCACTTTAACTCTGATATATCCCACAACCCTCACTGTAACACTCTGATGTATCCTACATCCCTCAGTGTAACACTCTGATATAACCCACACCCCTCACTTTAACTCTGAAAGATCCCACAACTCTCGCTGTAACACTCTGATATATCCCACAGCCCGCACTTTAACTCTGATATATCCCACACCTCTCGCTGTAACACTCTGATATATCCCACACCCCTCACTGTTACACGCTGATATATCCCACATCCATCACTGTAACACTCTGATATATCCCACACCCCTCACTGTAACACTCTGATGTATCCCACACCCCTCACTGTAACATTCTGATATATCCCACATCCCTCACTGTAACACTCTGATATATCCCTCATCCCTTACTCTAATGCTCTGATATATCCCACACCCGTCACTTTAACTCTGATATATCCCACACCCCTCACTGTTACACTCTGATATATCCCACATCTATCACTGTAACACTCTGATATATCCCACACCCCTCACTGTAACACTCTGATATATCCCACACCCCTCACTGTAACACTCTGATATACCCCACACACCTCACTGTAACACTCTGATATATCTCACACCCCTCACTGTAACACTCTGATATATCCCACACCTCACTTTAACTCTGATATATCCCACACCCCTCACTGAAACACTCTGATATATCCCACACCTCACTTTAACTCTGATATATCCCACAACCCTCACTGTAACACTCTGATATATCCCACACCCCTCACTGTAACACTCTGATATATCCCAAACCACTCACTGTAACACTCTGATATATCCCAAACCACTCACTGTAACACTCTGATATATACCACACACCTCACTGTTAGTATCTGATATATCCTACACCCCTCACCGTAACACTCTGATATATCCCACACCCCTCACTCTAACCCTCTGATGTATCCCACACCCATCACTGTAACATTCTGATATATCCCACACCCCTCACTGTAACACTCTGATATATCCCACACCCGTCACTTTAACGCTGATCTATCCCACACCTCTCGCTGTAACACTCTGATATATCCCACACCTCACTTTAACTCTGATATATCCCACACCCCTCACTTTAACTCTGATATATCCCACACCCCTCACTGTAACACTCTGATGTATCACACAGCCCTCACTGTAACACTCTGATATACCCCACAACCCTCACTGTAACTCTCTGATATACCCCACACCCCTCACTGTAACACTCTGAGATATCCCACACCTCACTTTAACTCTGATATACCCCACACCCCTCACTTTAACTCTGATATATAACACAACCCTCACTGTAACACTCTGATGTATCCTACATCCCTCAGTGTAACACTCTGATATATCCCACACCCCTCACTTTAACTCTGAAAGATCCCACAACTCTCGCTGTAACACTCTGATATATCCCACAGCCCGCACTTTAACTCTGATATATCCCACACCTCTCGCTGTAACACTCTGATATATCCCACACCTCTCGCTGTAACACTCTGATATATCCCACATCCATCACTGTAACACTCTGATATATCCCACACCCCTCACTGTAACACTCTGATGTATCCCACATCCCTCACTGTAACATTCTGATATATCCCACATCCCTCACTGTAACACTCTGATATATCCCACATCCCTTACTCTAATGCTCTGATATATCCCACACCCGTCACTTTAACTCTGATATATCCCACACCCCTCACTGTTACACTCTGATATATCCCACATCCATCACTGTAACACTCTGATATATCCCACACCCCTCACTCTAACACTCTGATGTATCCCACACCCCTCACTGTAACATTCTGATATATCCCACATCCCTTACTCTAATGCTCTGATATATCCCACACCCCTCACTGTAACACTCTGATATATCCCACACCCCTTACTCTAATGCTCTGATATATTCCACACCCCTTACTCTAATGCTCTGATATATCCCACAACCCTCACTGTAACACTCTGATATATCCCACACCCCTCACTCTAACACTCTGATATATCCCATACCCCTCACTGTAACACGGATATATCCCACACCCCTCACTGTAACACTCTGATATATCCCACACCCCTCACTGTAACACTCTGATATATCCCATACCCCTCACTGTAACACTGATATATCCCACACCCCTCACTGTAACACTCTGATATATCCCACACCCCTCACTGTAACATTCTGATATATCCCACAGCCCTCACTGTAAAACTCTGATATATCCCACACCCCTCACTGTAACACTTTGATATATACCGCTCCCCTCACTGTAACACTCTGATATATCCCATACCCCTCACTGTAACACTCTGATATATCCCACACCCCTCACTGTAACACTCTGATATATCTCACACCCCTCACTGTAACACTCTGATATATCCCACACCCCTCACTGTAACACTCTGATATATCCCACACCCCTCACTGTAACACTCTGATATATCCCACACCAGTCACTGTAACACTCTGATATATCCCACACCCCTCACTGTAACACTCTGACATATCCCACAGCCCGCACTTTAACTCTGATATATCCCACACCTCTCGCTGTAACACTCTGATATATCCCACACCCCTCACTGTTACACTCTGATATATCCCACATCCATCACTGTAACACTCTGATGTATCCCACACCCCTCACTGTAACATTCTGATATATCCCACATCCATCACTGTAACACTCTGATATATCCCACATCCCTTACTCTAATGCTCTGATATATCCCACACCCGTCACTTTAACTCTGATATATCCCACACCCCTCACTGTTACACTCTGATATATCCCACACCCCTCACTGTAACACTCTGATATATCCCACACCCCTCACTGTAACACTCTGATATATCCCACACCTCACTTTAACTCTGATATATCCCACACCCCTCACTTTAACTCTGATATATCCCACACCCCTCACTGTAACACTCTGATGTATCACACACCCCTCACTGTAACACTCTGATATACCCCACAACCCTCACTGTAACTCTCTGATATACCCCACACCCCTCACTGTAACACTCTGATATATCCCACACCTCAATTTAACTCTGATATACCCCACACCCCTCACTTTAACTCTGATATACCCCACACCCCTCACTTTAACTCTGATATATCCCACAACCCTCACTGTAACACTCTGATGTATCCTACATCCCTCAGTGTAACACTCTGATATATCCCACACCCCTCACTTTAACTCTGAAAGATCCCACAACTCTCGCTGTAACACTCTCATATATCCCACAGCCCGCACTTTAACTCTGATATATCCCACACCTCTCGCTGTAACACTCTGATATATCCCACACCCCTCACTGTTACACTCTGATATATCCCACATCCATCACTGTAACACTCTGATATATCCCACACCCCTCACTGTAACACTCTGATGTATCCCACACCCCTCACTGTAACACTCTGATGTATCCCACACCCCTCACTGTAACAATCTGATATATCCCACACCCCTCACTGTAACACTCTGATATACCCCACACACCTCACTGTAACACTCTGATATATCTCACACCCCTCACTGTAACACTCTGATATATCCCACACCTCACTTTAACTCTGATATACCCCACAACCCTCACTGTAACTCTCTGATATACCCCACACCCCTCACTGTAACACTCTGATATATCCCACACCTCACTTTAACTCTGATATACCCCACACCCCTCACTTTAACTCTGATATATCCCACAACCCTCACTGTAACACTCTGATGTATCCTACATCCCTCAGTGTAACACTCTGATGTATCCTACATCCCTCAGTGTAACACTCTGATATATCCCACACCCCTCACTTTAACTCTGAAAGATCCCACAACTCTCGCTGTAACACTCTGATATATCCCACAGCCCGCACTTTAACTCTGATATATCCCACACTTCTCGCTGTAACACTCTGATATATCCCACACCCCTCACTGTAACACTCTGATGTATCCCACACCCCTCACTGTAACATTCTGATATATCCCACATCCCTCACTGTAACACTCTGATATATCCCTCATCCCTTACTCTAATGCTCTGATATATCCCACACCCGTCACTTTAACTCTGATATATCCCACACCCCTCACTGTAACACTCTGATATATCCCACACCCCTCACTGTAACACTCTGATATACCCCACACACCTCACTGTAACACTCTGATATATCTCACACCCCTCACTGTAACACTCTGATATATCCCACACCTCACTTTAACTCTGATATATCCCACACCCCTCACTGTAACACTCTGATATATCCCACACCCCTCACTGTAACACTCTGATATATCCCACACCTCACTTTAACTCTGATATATCCCACAAACCTCACTGTAACACTCTGATGTATCCTACATCCCTCAGTGTAACACTCTGATATACCCCACACCCCTCACTGTCACACTCTGATATATCCCACACCCCTCACTTTAACTCTGAAAGATCCCACACCTCTCGCTGTAACACTCTGATA
>NW_024470849.1:912772-1020272 GCF_017639515.1 Carcharodon carcharias
TCTGATATGTCCCACACCCCTTTCTGTAACACTCTGATATATCCCACACCCCTCACTGTAACAGTCGGATATATCCCACAGCCCTCACAGTAACACTCTGATATATCCCACATCACTCACTGTAACAATTTGATATATCCCACACCCCTCACTGTAATACACTGATATAAACCACATCCCTCACTGTAACACTCTGATATATCCCACACGCCTTAGAGTAACACTCTGATATATCCCACACCCTCACGGTAACACTCTGATATAACCCAAACCCAT
The DNA here is from genome assembly GCF_017639515.1 of Carcharodon carcharias. Lineage (NCBI taxonomy): Eukaryota > Metazoa > Chordata > Chondrichthyes > Lamniformes > Lamnidae > Carcharodon > Carcharodon carcharias. Next base: position 913,049 of record NW_024470849.1, read on the forward strand.
CACTGTAACAATCTAATATACCCCACACCCCTCACTGTAAGACTCTGATATATCCCACAACCCTCACTGTAACACTCTGATATATCCCACACCCCTCACTGTAACACTCTGATATATCCCACACCACTCACTGCAACACTCTGATATATCCCACACCCCTCACTGTAACACGCTGATATATCCCATACAACTCAAAGTAAAACTCAGACATATCTCACACCCCTCACTGCAACACTCTGATATATCGCACAACACTTACAATAACACTCTGATATATACCACAACCCTCACTGTAACACTCTGATATATCCCACACCCCTCACTGTAACACTCTGATATATCCCACACCCCTACAGTAACATTCAGATATATCCCACACCCCTCAATGTAACACTCTGATATACCCCAAACCCCTCACTGTAACACTCTGATATATCCAACATCCCTCACTGTAACACTCTGATATATCCCACACCCCTCACTGTAACACTCTGATATATCCCTCACCCCTCACTGTAACACTCTGATATATCTGAAACGCCCCTCACTGTAACACTCTGATATATCCCACACCCCTCATTGTAACACACTGATATAAGCCACACCCCTCACTGTAACACTCTGATATATCCCACACCCCTCACTGTAACAAGCTGATATATACCACACCCCTCACTGTAACACGCTGATATATCCCACATCCCTCCCTGTAACACACCGATATATCCCACAGCCTTGACTCTATCACTCTGATATATCCCACACTCCTCACTGTAACACTCTGATATATCCCACACCCCTCACTGTAACACTATGATATTCCCCAAACCCCTCACTGTAACACTCTAATATACCCCACACCCATCACTGTAAGACTCTAATATATCCCACACCCTGCATTTTAAAACACTGTTATACGCAACACCCCACACTTTAACACTCTGATAGAACACACACCCCACACTGTAACACTCTGATATATACCACACCCCTCACTGTAACACTCTGATATATTCCACAACCCTCATTTTAACACTGATTTTTCCCCGAAACTCACTGTAACACTCTGATATATCCCACACCCCTGAGAGTAACACTCTGATATATCCCAAACCCCTCACTGTAACACTCTGATATATCCCACACCCCTCACTTTAACACACTGATTTATCCCACACGCCTCATTCTAACACTCTGATATATCCCACACCCCTCACTGTAACACTATGATATTCCCCAAACCCCTCACTGTAACACTCTAATATACCCCACACCCATCACTGTAAGACTCTGATATATCCCACACCCTGCATTATAAAACACTGATATACGCGACACCCCACACTTTAACACTCTGATATAACACACACCCCACACTGTAACACTCTGATATATACCACACCCCTCACTGTAACACTCTGATATATTCCACAACCCTCATTTTAACACTGATATATCCCCGTCACTCACTGTAACACTCTGATATATCCCACACCCTGAGAGTAACACTCTGATATATCCCAAACCCCTCACTGTAACACTCTAATATATCCCACACCCCTTAGAGTAACACTCTGATATATCCCACACCCTTCATGTAACACTGATATATCCCACACCCCTCACTATAACACTCTGATATATCCTACACCCCTAAACGTAACATTCTGATATATCCCACACCCCTTATTGTAACACTCTGATATATCCCACACCCCTCACTGTAACACACTGATATATCCCAAACGCCCCTCACTGTAACACTCTGATAGAAACCACACCCCTCATTGTAACACACTGATACATGCCACACCCCTCACTGTAACACTCTGATATATCCCACAGCACTCACTGTAATACCCTGATATATCCCACACCTTTCACTGTAAAACTCTGATATACGCCACACCCCTCACTGTAACATTCTGATATAACAAACACCCCACACTGTAACACTCTGATATATACCACACACCTCACTGTAACACTCTGATATATTCCACAACCCTCACTGTAACAATGATATATCCCACCACTCACAGTAACACTCTGATATATCCCACACCCCTCACTATAACACTCTGATATATCCTACACCCCTAAACGTAACATTCTGATATATCCCACACCCCTCTCTCTAACACTCTGATATACCCCTCACCCCTCACTGTAACACTCTGATATATCCCACACCCCTCACTGTAACACTCTGATATATCCCACACCTTTCACTGTAACACTCTGATATATCCCACACCCCTCACTGTAACACTCTGTAATATACCACACCCTTCATTGTAACACCCAGATATATCCCACAACCCTCATGGTAACACTCTGATATATCCGAAACACCTCACTGTACAACTCTGATATAACCCACACGCCTCACTATAACACACCGATATATCCCACACCCCTCACTGTATCACTCTGATATATCCCACACCCCTCACTGAAAAACTCTGATATAACCCACACCCCTCACTGTAACACATTGATTTATCCCACACACCTCACTCTAACACTCTGATATATCCCACACCCCTTACTGTAACACTCTGATATATCCCACACCCCTTACTGTAACACACCGATGTATCCGACAAACCTCAATGTAACACTCTTATATATCGCACACCCCAGACTGCAACACTCTGATATATCCCAAACTACTCACTGAAACACAGTGATATATCGAACACCCCTCAGTGTAACACTCTGTTATACCACATGCCCCTGAATGTAACGCAATGATATATCCCACACCCCTCAATGTAACACACTGATTTATCCCACACACCTCACTCTCACACTCTGATATACCCCGCACACCTGACTGTAACACTCAAAAATATACCACACCCCGCACTGTAACACTGTGATATACCACGCACCCCTCACTGTAATACTAGGATATATACCACACCCCTCACTGTAACACTCTGATATATCCCACACCCCTCACTGTAACACTCTGATATATCCAACATCCCTCACTGTAACACTCTGATATATCCCACACCCCTCACTGTAACACTCTGATATACCCCAAACCCCTCACTGTAACACTCTGATATATCCAACATCCCTCACTGTAACACTCTGATATATCACACACCCCTCACTGTAACACTCTGATATATCCCTCACCCCTCACTGTAACACTCTGATATATCCGAAACGCCCCTCACTGTAACACTCTGATATATCCCACACCCCTCATTGTAACACACTGATATATGCCACACCCCTCACTGTAACACTCTGATATATCCCACACCCCTCACTTTAACACACTGATTTATCCCACACGCCTCATTCTAACAGTCTGATATATCCCACACCCCTCACTGTAACACTATGATATACCCCAAACCCCTCACTGTAACACTCTAATATACCCAACACCCATCACTGTAACTCTGATATATCCCACACCCTTCACTTTAACAGTCTGATATATCCCACACCCCTTACTGTAACACTCTGATATATCCCACACCCCTCAAAGTAACACACTGCTATATCCCACACCCCTCACTGTATCACTCTGTTATATCCTACACCCTTCATTGTAACACATTGATATATCCCACAAACTTCACGGTAACAATCTGATATATCCCACACTCCTCACTGTACAACTCTGATATAACCGACACCCCTCACTATAAAACACCGATATATCCCACACCCCTCACTGTATCACTCTGATATATCCAACACCCCTCACTGTAACACTCTGATATATCCCACACCCCTCACTGTAACACTCTGATTTATCCCACACGCCTCACTCTAACACTCTGATATATCCCACACCCCTCTCTGTAACATCTGATATATCCCAAACCCCTCACTCTTATATTTTGACATATTCCACACCCCTCAGAGTAACACTCTGATATAACCCACACCCCTTAGAGTAACACTCTGATATGGCACACAACCCTCACTGTAACACTCTGATATATCCCACACCCCTCACTGTAGCACTATGATATATCCCACACCCCTCACTGTAACACTCTGATATATCCGACACCCCACACTGTAACACTCTGATATATCCCATACCTCTCACTGTAACACTATGATATATCCCACACCTCTCACTGTAACACTCTGATCTATCCCACACCCCACACTGTAACACTCTGATACATCCCACACACCTCACTGTAACACTCTGATATATCCCTCACCCCTCACTGTAACACTCTGATATATCCCACATCCCTCACTGTAATACTCTGATATATCCCACACCCATCACTGTAACACTCTGATATATCTCACACCCCTCATTGTGACACACTTCTATATCCCACACATCTCAATGTTACATACTGATATATCCCATACCCCACACTGTAAAACTCTGATATAACCCAGACCCCTAATTCTAATACTGTTATAACCCAATCCCCTCACTCTAATATTCTGATATATCACACAACATTCACTTTAACACTCTGATATATCCCACACCCCTCACTGTACTTCTTTGATATAACCCACCCCCCTGACTATAACACGCCGATATATCCCACAGCCTTCACTTCATCAGTCTGATATATCCCACACCCCTCACTGTAACCCTCTGATATATCCCACACCCCTCATTGTAACACTCTGATGTATTGCACCGCCCTCACTCTAATATTTTGACATATCCCACACCCCTCACAGTAACACTCTGATATATACCAGACCCCTCACTGTAACACTCTGATATATCCCACACCCTTCACTGTAAATCTCTGATAAACGCCACACACCTCCCTGTAACTCTCTAATATAACACACACCCCACACTGTAACACTCTGCTATATACCACACCCCTCAGTGTAACACTCTGATATTTTCCACAACCCTCACTGTAACACTGATATATCCCACACCACTCACTGTAACACTCTGATATATCCAACACCCCTGAGTGTAACACTCTGATATATCCCACATCCTCACTGTAACACTCTGATATATCCCACGCCCCTTAGAGTAACACTCTGATATATCCCACACCCCTCATTGTAACACTATGATATATCCCACACCTTTCACTGTAACACTCTGATATACCCCAAATCCCTCACTGTAACACTCTAATATACCCCACACCCATCACTGTAAGACTCTGATATATCCCAAAACCCTCACTGTAACACTCTGATATATCCCACACCCCTTACTGTAACACTCTGATATATCCCACACCCATCACTGTAACACACTGATATATCCCACACCCGTCACTGTAACAATTTGTTATATCCCACACCCTTAATTGTAACACACTGATATATCCCCCAACACTCATGGTAACACTCTGATATATCCCACACTCCTCACTGTACAAATCTGATATAACCCACATCCCTCACATTAACACACCGATATATCCCACATCCCTCACTGTAACACTTTGATACATGCCACACCCCAAACTGTAACTATCTGTTATTATCCACACCGCTCACTTTAACATGCTGATATATCCCACAACCCTCACTGTAACACTCTGATATATCCCATACCCCTCACTGTAACACTCTGATATATCCCACACCCCTCACTGTAACACTCTTACATACCCCACACCCCTCACTGTAACACTCTGATATATTCCACACACCTCACTGTAACACTCTAGTATATCCCACACTCCTCACTGTACAACTCTGCTTTAAACTACACCCCTCACTATTACACACTGATATATCCCACACCCCTCACTGGTACACACCGATATATCCCACACCCCTCACTCTAACACTCTGATATATCACCACCCTTCACTGTAACACTGTGTATCTCCCACACCCTCCACTGTAACACTCTGATATATCACCACCCTTCATGGTAAAACTGTGAATATCCCAAACCCCTCACAGTAATACTCTGATATATCCCACACCCCTCACTGTAAGACTCTGATATATCCCACACACCCACTGTAACACTCTGATATATTCCACACCCCTTACTGTGATGCTCTGATATAACCTACATCCCTAACTGTAACCCTCGGATATTCCCCACACCCCTCACTGTAACACTCTGATATATCATGCAGCCCTCGGTGTACACACTTTTAAATCCCACACACCTCAATGTAACACAATGATATAAAACACACCCCTCACTGTAAAACTCTGATATATCCCAGAACCCTAACTCTATACTCTGTATAACCCAAACCCCTCAATCTGATAATCTGATATATCACAAACAATTCACTTTAACACTCTCATATATCCCATACCCCTCACCGTAACATACTGATATATCCGACACACCTCAATGTAACAAACTGATATATCCCACACTCCTCACTGTAACACTCTGATATATCCCACACCCCTTAGAGTAACACTCTGATATATCCCACACCCTCACTGTAACACTCTGATATGTACCACACACCTCACTGTTACATTATGATATTTCCCACAACTTTCACTGTAACACTATGATATACACCAAACCCCTCACTGTAACAGTCTGATATATCCAACACCCCTCAATGTAACACTCTGATATATACCACGCCCCCCACTGTAACAATCTGATATATTCAACACCCCTCACTGTAACTCTCTGATATATCCCACAGCGCTCACTGTAATACTCTGATATATCCCACAACCCTCACTGTAAATCTCTGAAATACGCCACACCCCTTATTGTAACACTCTGATATAACACACACCCCACACTGTAACACTCTGATATACACCACACCCCTCACTGTAACATTCTGATATATCCCACACACCTCACTGTAATACGCTGATATATCCCACACCCCTCACTGTAACACTCTGATATATCCCACACCCCTCACTGTAAATCTCTGAAATACGCCACACCCCTTATTGTAACACTCTGATATAACACACACCCCACACTGTAACACTCTGATATACACCACACCCCTCACTGTAACACACTGATATATCCCACACCCCTCACTGTAACACTCAGTTATATTCCACAACCCTCACTGTAACACTGACATATTCCACACCACTCACTGTAACACTCTGATATACCCCACACCACTCACTGTAACCCTCTGATATATCACACACCCCTCACCGTAACACTCTGATATAAACCACACCCCTCACTGTAACACTCTGATATATCCCACACACCTCACTGTAAAACTCTGATATATCCCACACCCCTCACTGTTATAATCTGATATATCCCACACCCTCACTGTAACAATCTGATATATCCAACACCACTCACTGTAACACTCTGATCAATCCGACACCTCTCGCTGTAACAATCTGTTATATCCCACACCCCTCACTGTAACACTCTGATATACCCCATACCCCTCACTGTAACACTCTGATATACCCCACACCCCTCACTGTAACACTCTGATATACCCCACACCCTTCAATGTAACACTCTGATATATCCCACACCCCTCACTGTAACACTCTGATATTTCCGACACCCCTCAATGTAACACTCTGATATACCCCACACCCCTCACTGTAACACTCAGATATATCCCACACTCCTCACTGTAACACTCTGATATATCCTACATCCCTCACTGTAAATCTCTAATATACGCGACACCCCTTACTGTAACACTCTGATATAACACACACCCCACACTGTAACACTCTGATATATCCAAAACCTTGACTGTAACACTCTGATATATCCCACACCCCTAACTGTAACACACTGATATATCCCGCACCCCTCACTCTAACCCTCTGATATATCCCACAAACCTCACTATAAAACTCTGATATAGCCAAAAGACCTAAGCGTAGCAATCCATTATACACCACACCACTCAATGTAACACACCCTTATATCCCATACCCCCCAGTGTAACACTCTGATATATCCCTCATCCCACACTGTAACACATTGATATGAACCAAACACCTCACTGTAAAACTCTTATATACACCACAGCCCTCTCTGCAACACCCCGATATATCACACACCCCTCACAGTAACATTCTGATATATCCCACACCGCTCACTGTAACACTCTGATATATCCCAAACCCCTCACTGTAACACTCTGATATATCCCACATCCCTCACTGTAACACTCTGATATATCCCACATCCCTCACTGTAACACTCTGATATATCCCACACCCTTCAATGTAACAATCTGATAAATACCACACCCCTCACTGTAACATTCTGATATATCCCACACCCCTCACTGTAACTCTCTGATATATCCCAGACCGCTCACTGTAACACACTGACATATCCCAAACCCCTCACTGTAAAACTCTGAAATATCCCACACCCCTCTCTGTAACACACTTATATAACCCACACCTCACACTATTACACTCTGATATAACCCACACCCCTCACTGTAACATTCTGATATATCCCAATCTCCACAGTGTAACAATCTTAAATATCCCACACCACTCTCTGTAACACTCTGATATACACCAAACCCATCACTGTAACACTCCGATATATCCCAGACCCCTCACTGTAACACACTGAAATATCCCACACCCCTCAATGTAACACTCTGATATATCCAAAACCCTTCACTGTAACACTCTGATATATCCCAGAACCCTCACTATAACACTCTGATATATCCCACAACCCTTACAGGAACACTCTGATATATCTCACACCCCTCACTCTAATACACTGATATATCCCACACCCCTCACTGTAACACTCTGATATACGCCACACAACTCACTGTAACACTCTGATATATCACACACACATCATTCTAACACTCTGATATACACCAAACCACTCACTGTAACACACCATTATATCCCATTCCCCCCAATGTAACACTCTGATATGTCCCTCATCCCACACTGTAACACACTGATATATAACAAACACCTTACTGTAACACTCTGATATACACCACAGACCTCACTGTTACACTCCGATATATCACACACCCCACACTGTAACACTCTGAAATATCCCATACCCCTCACAATAACGCTCTGATATATCCGACACCCCTCACTGTATCACTCTGATATATCCCACACCCCTTACAGTAATACTCTGATATATCCTACACCACACACTGTACATTCTGATAAAGCCCAAAAACCTCACTGTAACACTCTGATAAATCCCACACACCTCACTGTAACACTCTGAAATATAACACACCCCTCAATTTAACACTCTGATATATCCAAAATCATTCACTGTAACACTCTGGTATATCCCATAACCCTAACTGTAACACACTGATATACCCCAGACCCCTCACTATCACACTCTGATATATCCTATACCCCTCACTGTAACACTCTGATATATCCCACACCCCTCACTGTAACAATCTGATATATCCCACACCCCTAACTGTAACACTCTGATATATCCCAGACCCCTCACTATCACACTCTGATATATCCCACAACCCTTACAGGAACACTCTGATATATCTCACACCCCTCACTCTAACACACTGATATATCCCACACCCCTCACTATAAAACTCTGATATACCCAACAGCCCTCAGTGTAACAATCTGATATACGCCACACAACTCACTGTAACACTCCGATATATCACACACACATCATTCTAACACTCTGATATACACCAAACCACTCACTGTAATACAATATTATATCCCATTCCCCCCAATGTAACACTCTGATATGTCCCTCATCCCACACTGTAACACACTGATATATAACAAACACCTTACTGTAACACTCTGATATACACCACAGCCCTCACTTTTACACTCCGATATATCACACACCCCACACTGTAACACTCTGAAATATCCCATACCCCTCACAGTAACAATCTGATATATTCCACACCGCTCACATTAACACCCTGAAATATCCCGCACCCCTCACAGTAACGCTCTGATATATCCGACACCCCTCACTGTATCACTCTGATATATCCCACACCCCTTACAGTAATACTCTGATATATCCCACACCACACACTGTAACATTCTGATAAAGCCCAAAAACCTCACTGTAACACTCTGATATATTCCACACCCCTCACTGTAACACTCTGATAAATCCCACACACCTCACTGTAACACTCTGAAATATAACACATCCCTCAATTTAACACTTTGATATATACAAAATCCTTCACTGTAACACTCTGCTATATCCCACACCCCTAACTGTAACACACTGATATATCCCAGACCCCTCACTATCACACTCTGATATATCCCACAAGCCTCACTGTAACACTCTGATATATCCCACACCCCTCACTGTAACACTCTGATATATCCCACACCCCTAACTGTAACACTCTGATATATCCCAGACGCCTCACTATCACACTCTGATATATCCCACAACCCTTACAGGAACACTCTGATATGTCCCACACCCCTCACTCTAACACACTGATATATCCCACACCCCTCACTCTAACACTCTGATATATCCCACAACCCTCACTCTAACACACTGATATATCCCACAACCCTCACTATAATACTCTGATATACCCAACAGCCCTCAGCGTAACAATCTGATATACGGCACACATCTCATTGTAACACTCTGATATATCACACACACGCGCCTCTAACACTCGGATATACACCACACCACTCACTGTAACACACCTTTATAACCCATACCCACCAATGAAACACTCTGATATGTCCCTCATCCCACACTGTAACACACTGATATATACCAAACACCTCACTGTAGAACTCCGATATACACCACAGCCCTCACTGAAACACTCCGATATATCACACACCCCACACTGTAACACTCTGAAAAATCCCATACCCCTCACAGGAACACTCTGATATATCCCACACCGCTCACATTAACACTCTGATATATCCCGCACCCCTCAGAGTAACTCTCTGATATATCCCATGCCCCTCACTGTATCAGTCTGATATTTCCAACACCCCTTACAGTAATACTCTGATATATCCCACACCCCTCACTGTAACACTCTGATAAACCCCACAACCCTAACTGTAACACTCTGATATACCCCACACCCTTCGCTGTAACACTCTGATATATCCCACACCTCTCACTTTATTACTCTGGTATATCCCACACCATACACTGTAACATTCTGATAAATTCCAAAAACCTCACTGTAACACTCGGATATATCCCACACCCCTCACTCTAACACTCTGATATATCCCACACACCCCTCACTGTAACACTCTGATATATCCCACAACCCTCACTATAAAACTCTGATATACCCAACAGCCCTCAGCGTAACAATCTGATATACGGCACACAAATCACTGTAATGCTCTGATATATCACACACACGTCACTCTAACACTCTGATATAGACCACACCACTCACTGTAACACACCGTTATATCCCATACCCCCCAATGTAACACACTGATATGTCCCTCATCCCACACTGTAACACACTGATATATAGCACACACCTCACTGTAAAACTCTGATATACACCACAGCCCTCACAGCAACACTCCGATCTCTCACACACCTCAAACTGTAACAGTCTGAAATATCCCACACCCCTCACAGTATCACTCTGATATATCCCACACCCCTCACAGTAACAATCTGATATATCCCACACCCCTCACTGTAACTCTCTGATATATCCCACACCGCTCACTGTAATACTCTGATATATCCCAAGCCCCTCACTGTAACACTCTGATATACACCACAGCCCTCAGTGCAACACTCCGATATATCACACACCCCACACTGTAACACTCTGAAATATCCCATACTCCTCAACTTAACACTCTGATCATTCCCACACATCTCGCTGTAACAATCTGTTAAATCCCCCAAGCCTCAATGTAACACTCTGATATACCCCACACCCCTCACTGTAACACTCTGATATATCCCACACCCCTCAATGTAACACTCTGATATATCCCACACCCCTCACTGTAACAGTCTAATATACACAAACCCATCACTGTAAGACTCTGATATATCCCACACCGTTCACTGTAACACTCTGATATATTCCAAATCATTCACTGTAAAACTCTGATATACGCCACACCCCTCACGGTAACACTCTGAAAGAACACACAACCCTAACTGTAACACTCTGATATATCCCACAACCCTCACTGTAACACTATGATATATCCCACACCTTTCACTGTAACACTCTGATATTCCCCAAACCACTCACTGTAACACTCTAATATACCCCACACCCAGGACTGTAAGACGCTGATATATCCCACACCCCTCACTGTAACACTCTGATATATCCCACAACTTTCACTGTAAAACTCTGATATACGCCACACCCCTCACTGTAACACTCTGATATATTCCACAGCCCTCACTGTAACACTGATATATCCCACACCCCTCACTGTAACAATATGATATAGCCCACACCTTTCACTGTAACACTCTGATATACCCCAAACCCCTCACTGTAACACTCTAATATGCCCCACACCCATCACTGTAAGACTCTGATATATCCCACACCCCTTAGAGTAACACTCTGATATATCCCACACCCCTCACTGTAACAATATGATATATCCCACACCTTTCACTGTAACTATCTGATATACCACAAACCCCTCACTGTAACACTCTAATATACCCCACACCCATCACTGTAAGACTCTGATATACCCCACACCCATCACTGTAACATTCTGATATATCCCGCACCCCTTACTGTAACACTCTGATATATCCCAGACCCCTCACTGTAACACACAGATATATCCCTCACCCCTCACTGTAACACTCTGTTATATCCCACACTCCTCACTGTACAAATCGGATATAACCCACACCCTTCTCTATAACACACCGATATATCCCACACCCTTCACCGTAACACTTTGATACATACCACAGCCCACACTGTAACAATCTGAAATTATCCACACCCCTCACTGTAACACTCTGATATATCCCACATCCCTCACTGTAACACACTGATTTATCCCACACCCCTCACTGTAACACTCTGATATATCCCACACCCCTCACTGTAACACACTGATATATCCCAAACCCCTCACTGTAACACTCTGATATATCCCACACCCTTCATTGTAACACACTGATATATCCCAAACCCCTCTCTGTAACACTCTGATATATCCCACACCCTTCATTGTAACACACTGATATATCCCACAACCCGCACGGCAACACTCTGATATTTCCCACACTCCTCACTGTACAACTCTGATATATCCCACACCCCTCACTGTAACACTTTGATAGATAAAACACTCCACACTGTAACAATCTGATATTATCCATACACTTCACTGTAACACAACGATATATCCCACACCCCTCACTCTAACACTCTGATATATCACCACCCTTCACTGTAACACTGTGTATAACCCACTCCCTCACTGTAACACTCTGATATATTACCACCCTTCATGGTAACACAGTGTATATCCCACACCCTTCACAGTAATAGTATGATATATCCCACACCGCTCACTGTAACACTCTGATGTATCCCACACCCCTCACTGTAACACTCTGATATATCCCACACCCCTCACTGTAACAATATGATATAGCCCACACCTTTCACTGTAACACTCTGATATATTCCACACCCCTCACTGTGACGTTCTGATATAACCCACATCCCATCTGTAACACTCTGATATGCCCCACACTCCTCACTGTAACACTCTGATATATCACTCACAACTCACTGTAACACTCTGATATATCTCACACCCCTCATTGTAACACACTTTTATATCCCACACACCTCAAAGTAACACACTGATATATCCCATACCACTCACTGTAAAATCCTGATATATCCTAGACACCTAACTCTAATACTCTGTTATAACCCAAACCCCTCACTCTAATATTCTGAAATATCACACACCATTCACTTTAACACTCTGATATATCCCACACCCCAGACTGCAACACGATGATATATCCCACACCCCTCACTGTAACACTCTGATATATCTCACACCGTTCACTGTAACAAACTGATAAATCCCACACACCTCACTGTAACACTCTGATATATCCCACATCCCTCACTGTAAAACTCTGATCTATCCCACACCCCTCACTGCAACACACTGATATAACCCACACCCCTTACTGTAAAATTCTGATATATCCCACACTCCTCACTGTAACACTCTGATATATCCCACACCACTCACTGTAACACTCTGATAAATCCCACACCCCTTACAGTAACACCCTGATATATCCCACCACCCATCACTGCAACACTCTGATTTATTCAAAACCCCTCACTGTAAAACTCTGATATATCCCACACCCCTCAGAGTAACACTCTGATATATCCCACACCCCTCACTGTAACACTCTGATATATCCGACACCACTCACTGTAACACTATGATATATCCCACACCTTTCACTGTAACACTCTGATATACCCAAAACCCCTCACTGTAACGCATTATTATACCCCACAGCCAATCACTGTAAAACTCTGATATACGCCACACCCCTCACTGTAACGCTCCGTTAGAACACACCACTCACTGTAACACTTTGAAATATCCCTCACACATCACTGTAACACTCTGATATACCCCAAACCCCTCACTGTAACCCTCTAATATACCCCACACCCATCACTGTAAGTCTCTGATATATCCCACACACCTCACTGTAACACTCTGATATATCCCACAGCCTTCATTGTAAAACTCTGATATACGCCACAGCCCTCACTGTAACACTCAGGTATATACCACAACCCTCACTGTAACTCTAATATACCCCACACCCCTCACTGTAACACTGATATACCCCACAGCGCTCAATGTAAGAATCTGAAATATCCCACACCACTCACTGTAACACTCTGATATAATCCACACTCCTCACTGTAACACTCTGATATAACCCACAACCCTCACTTTAACACTTTGATCAATCCCACACCTCTCGCTGTAACAATCAGTTATATCCCACACCCCTCACTGTAACACTCTGACATACCCCACACCCCTCACTGTAACAATCTGATATACCCCACACCCTTCACTGTAACACTCTGATATATCCCACACACCTCACTGTAACACTCTGATATATCCGACACCCCTCACTGTAACATTCTGATATATCCCACACCCCTCACTGTAACTCTCTGATATATCCCACACCGCTCACTGTAACACTCTGATATATCCCACACCCTTCACTGTAACACTCTGATATATCCCACATCCCTCACGGTAACACTCTGATATATCCCACACCCCTCACTGTAACACTCTGATATACCCCACACCCCTAACTGTAACATTCTGATATATACCACAAACCTCACTGTAACACACTGACATATCCCAAACCCCTCACTGTAACACTCTGAAAGATCCCACAAACCTCTCAGTAACAATCTGAAATATCCCACACCCCTCTCTGTAACACACTTATATAACCCACACCTCACACTATTACACTCTGATATAACCCACACCCCTCACTGTAACATTCTGATATATCCCAATCTCCACAGTGTAACAATCTTAAATATCCCACACCACTCTCTGTAACACTCTGATATACACCAAACCCATCACTGTAACAGTCCGATATATCCCACACCCCTCACTATAACACACTGATATATCCCACACCCATCACTGTAACACACTGAAATATCCCACACCCCTCAATGTAACACTCTGATATATCCAAAACGCTTCACTGTAACACTCTGTTATATCCCAAACCCCTCACTGTAACACTCTGATATATCTCACACCCCTCACTCTAACACACTGATATATCCCACACCCCTCACTATAAAACTCTGATATACCCAACAGCCCTCAGCGTAACACTCTGATATACGCCACACAACTCACTGTAACACTCCGATATATCACACACACGTCACTCTAACACTCTGATAAACACCAAACCACTCATTGTAACACACCATTATATCCCATTCCCCCCAATGTAACACTCTGATATGTCCCTCATCCCACACTGTAACACACTGATATATAACAAACACCTTACTGTAACACTCTGATATACACCACAGCCCTCACTGTTACACTCCGATATATCACACACCCCACACTGTAACACTCTGAAATATCCCATACCCCTCACAGTAACAATCTGATATATCCCACACTGCTCACATTAACACCCTGAAATATCCCGCAGCCCTCACAGTAACGCTCTGATATATCCGACATCCCTCACTGTATCACTCTGATATATCCCACACCCCTTACAGTAATACTCTGATATATCCCACACCACACACTGTAACATTCTGATAAAGCCCAAAAACCTCACTGTAACACTCTGATAAATCCCACACACTTCACTGTAACACTCTGAAATATAACACACCCCTCAATTTAACACTCTGATATATCCAAAATCCTGCACTGTAACACTCTGATATATCCCAAACCCTTAACTGTAACACACTGATATATCCCAGACCCCTCACTATCACACTCTGATATATCCCACACCCCTCACTGTAACACTCTGATATATCCCACACTCCTCACTGTAACACAATGATATATCCCACACCCCTCACTCTAACACTCTGATATATCCCACAACCCTCACTATAAAACTCTGATATACCCAACAGCCCTCAGCGTAACAATCTGATATACGGCACACAAATCACTGTAACACTCTGATATATCACACACACGTCACTCTAACACTCTGATATAGACCACACCACTCACTGTAACACACCGTTATATCCCATACCCCCCAATGTAACACACTGAGATGTCCGTCATCCCACACTGTAACACAATGATATATAGCACACACCTCACTGTAAAACTCTGATATACACCACAGCCCTCACAGCAACACTCCGATATATCACACACCTCAAACTGTAACAGTCTGAAATATCCCACACCCCTCACAGTATCACTCTGATATATCCCACACCGCTCACATTGACACTCTGATATATCCCGCACCCCTCACAGTAACGCTCTGATATATCCCTCACACCTCACTGTATCAGTCTGATATATCCAAAACCCCTAACAGTAATACTCTGATATATCCCACAACCCTCACTGTAACACTCTGATATACACCACATCCCTCACTGTAAGACTCTGAGATACCCCAAACTCTTCACTGTAACAGGCTGATATATCCCACACCCCTCACTGTAACACTCTGATATATCCGACACCCCTCAATGTAACACTCTGATATATCCCACAACCCTCACTGTAACTCTATGATATATCCCACACCACTCACTGTAATATTCTGATATATCCCACGCCCCTCACGGTAACATTCTGATATATACCACACCCCTCACTGTAACACGCTGATATATCCCATACCCCTCACTGTAACACTCTGATAGATCCCACACCCCTCTCTGTAACACACTTATATAAACCACACCCCTCAATATAACACTCTGATATAACCCAACCCTCATTGTAACACTATGATATATCCCAATCTCCACAGTGTAACAATCTAAAATATCCCACACCACTAACTGTAACACTCTAATATACACCACACTCCTCACTGTAACACTCCAATATATCCCACAGCCTTCACTGTAAAAGTCTGAAATATCACACTCCCCTCAATGTAACACTCTGATATATCCAAAACCCTTCACAGTAACACTCTAATATATCCCACACCCCTCACTGTAACACTCTGATATATCCCACACCCCTCACTCTAACACTCTGATATATCCCACAACGCTCACTATAAAACTCTGATATATCCCACACACCCCTCACTGTAACACTCTGATATATCCCACAACCCTCACTATAAAACTCTGATATACCCAACAGCCATCAGCGTAACAATCTGATATACGGCACACAAATCACTGTAACACTCTGATATATCACACACTCGTCACTCTAACACTCTGATATATCACACACTCGTCACTCTAACACTCTGATATAGACCACACCACTCACTGTAACACACCGTTATATCCCATACCCCCCAATGTAACACACTGAGATGTCCCTCATCCCACACTGTAACACACTGATATATAACAAACACCTGACTGTAACACTCATATACACCACAGCCCTCACTGTTACACTCCGATATATCACACACCCCACACTGTAACACTCTGAAATATCCCATACCCCTCACAGTAACAATCTGATATATCCCACACTGCTCACATTAACACCCTGAAATATCCCGCAGCCCTCACAGTAACGCTCTGATATATCCGACACCCCTCACTGTATCACTCTGATATATCCCACACTCCTTACAGTAATACTCTGATATATCCCACACCACACACTGTAACATTCTGATAAAGCCCAAAAACCTCACTGTAACACTCTGATAAATCCCACACACTTCACTGTAACACTCTGAAATATAACACACCCCTCAATTTAACACTCTGATATATCCAAAATCCTGCACTGTAACACTCTGATATATCCCAAACCCTTAACTGTAACACACTGATATATCCCAGACCCCTCACTATCACACTCTGATATATCCCACACCCCTCACTGTAACACTCTGATATATCCCACACTCCTCACTGTAACACAATGATATATCCCACACCCCTCACTCTAACACTCTGATATATCCCACAACCCTCACTATAAAACTCTGATATACCCAACAGCCCTCAGCGTAACAATCTGATATACGGCACACAAATCACTGTAACACTCTGATATATCACACACACGTCACTCTAACACTCTGATATAGACCACACCACTCACTGTAACACACCGTTATATCCCATACCCCCCAATGTAACACACTGAGATGTCCCGCATCCCACACTGTAACACAATGATATATAGCACACACCTCACTGTAAAACTCTGATATACACCACAGCCCTCACAGCAACACTCCGATATATCACACACCTCAAACTGTAACAGTCTGAAATATCCCACACCCCTCACAGTATCACTCTGATATATCCCACACCGCTCACATTGACACTCTGATATATCCCGCACCCCTCACAGTAACGCTCTGATATATCCCACACACCTCACTGTATCAGTCTGATATATCCAAAACCCCTAACAGTAATACTCTGATATATCCCACAACCCTCACTGTAACACTCTGATATACACCACATCCCTCACTGTAAGACTCTGAGATACCCCAAACTCTTCACTGTAACAGGCTGATATATCCCACACCCCTCACTGTAACACTCTGATATATCCGACACCCCTCAATGTAACACTCTGATATATCCCACAACCCTCACTGTAACTCTATGATATATCCCACACCGCTCACTGTAATATTCTGATATATCCCACGCCCCTCACGGTAACATTCTGATATATACCACACCCCTCACTGTAACACGCTGATATATCCCATACCCCTCACTGTAACACTCTGATAGATCCCACACCCCTCTCTGTAACACACTTTATAAACCACACCCCTCAATATAACACTCTGATATAACCCAACCCTCATTGTAACACTATGATATATCCCAATCTCCACAGTGTAACAATCTAAAATATCCCACACCACTCACTGTAACACTCTGATATACACTACACTCCTCACCGTAACACTCCAATATATCCCACAGCCTTCACTGTAAAAGTCTGAAATATCAAACTCACCTCAATGTTACACTCTGATATATCCAAAACCCTTCACAGTAACACTCTGATATATCCCACACCCCTCACTGTAACACTCTGATATATCCGACACCCCTCAATGTAACACTCTGATATATCCCACACCCCTCACTGTAACTCTCTGATATATCCCACACCCCTCACTGTAACACTCTGATATAACCCACACCCCTCACTGTAACACTATGTATATCCCACACCCCTCACAGTAACACTCTGATATGCCCTAACACACCTCACTGTAACACAAAGATATATCCCACACCCCTCACTGTAACACTGTGTATATCCCACACGCCTCACTGTAACACTCTGATATATCCGGCACCCATCACTTTAACACACTGATATAACCCACACTCCTCACGGTAACACTCAGTTATAACCCACAGCCCTCACTATTAACAATCTGATATATGCCACACACCCTTCATTGTAACACTTTATTATATCCCACACACCTCACTGTAACACTCTGATATATCCCACACCCCTCACTGTAACACTCTGATATATCCCACACCCCTCACTGTAACACTCTGATATATCCCACACCCCTCACTGTAACACTCTGATATATCCCACACCCCTCACTGTAACACTCTGATATATCCCACACCCCTCAAGTTAACACTCTGATATATTCCACACCCCTCACTGTAACACACTGATGTAGCCCATACCCCTCTCTGTAACACTCTAATATATCCCACACCCCTCACTGTAACGCTCTGATATATACCACACCGCTCACTATTACACACTGATATATCCCACGCCCTTCACTGTAACACTCTGATACACCCCACATACCTCACTGTAACACTCTGATATATCCCACACCCCTTATTGTAACACTCTGATATATCCCACACCCCTCACTGTAACACTCTGATATATCCCACACCCCTCACTGTAACACTGATATATCCCACACCCCTCACTGTAACACTGATATATACCACACCCCTCACTGTAACACTCTGATATATCCCACACACCTCACTGTAACACTCTGATATATCCCACTCCCCTAACTGTAACACTCTTATATATCCCACTCCTCTCACTGTAACACTCTGATATATCCCACACTCCTCTCTGTAACACTCTGATATATCCCACACCTTTCACTATAACACTCTGATATATACCACACCTCTCACTGTAACACTCTGATATATCCCACATCCCTCACTGTAACACTCTGATATATCCCACACCCCTCACTGTAACACTCTGATATATCCCACATCCCTCACTGTAACACTCTGATATACCCCACACCCCTCACTGTAACACTCTGATATACCCCACACCCCTCACTGTAACACTCTGATATATCCCACACCCCTCACTGTAACACTCTGATATATCCCACACCCCTCACTGTAACACTGATATATCCCACACCTCTCACTGTAACACTCTGATATATCCCACACCTCCCAATGTAACACTCTGATATATCCCACACCTCTCACTGTAACACTCTGATGTAACTCAATGGATGCTCACCCATGTTACACTTCGTTTATTCTCGGTGTTGTAAGTACACTCTGTCAGTAGCACATCTCCCTATTGAAGAAGCAAGAATTATAGGGCGATTTGAAATCTTTTTTACCCCTTTTCAAGCACATGTACTGGCGGGTACACGATATGGATTTGGGCTTTGCACTTGGCCCCTGCTTATTTGACACATGGGACACTTTGTCTTGACGCACCGCTTGCGGAGATTCGCACACATGAGAAGTCTTTACCGCCCCATGCCCAGGGGTGTTGGCTAGAGACCGGTGTCGCTAGTAGGGTCTCTGTAGGGGCTGGAGGATCTAACAGGAAGAGGGAGGGGTGTCGAAGCTGGAGGAGGTTACAGAGATACGAAGGGCTGTAGGGGCTGGAGGAGGTTACAGAGATAGGGAAGGGTGTAGGGCTGGAGGAGGTTACTGAGATAGGGAGGGGTATAAGGGGCTGGAGGTGGTTACAGAGAAAGGGAGGGGTCTAAGGGCTGGAGGAGGCTACAGAGATAGGGAGGGTTGTAGGGGCTGGAGGAGCTTACAGGGATTGGGAGGGGTGTAGGGGCTGGAGGAGGTTACAGGGATTGGGAGGGGTGTAGGGGCTGGAGGAGGTTAAAGAGTGAGGGAGGGGTGTAGGGGCTGGAGGAGGTTTCAGAAATAGCGAGGTTTGTAAGGGCTGGAGGAGGTTACAGAGATAGGGAGGGTTGTAGGGGGTGGAGGAAGTTACAGAGATAGGGAGGGGTGTAGGGGCTGGAGGAGGTTACAGAGATAGTGTGAGGTGTAGGGGCTGGAGGAGGTTACAGAGATAGGGAGGGGTGTAGGAGCTGGAGGATGTTACAGAGATAGGGAGGGGTGTAGGGGCTGGAGGAGGTTACAGAGATAGGGAGGGGTGTAGGGGCTGGAGGAGGTTACAGAGATAGGGAGGATTGTAGGGGCTGGAGCAGGTTACAGAGATAGGGAGGGGTGTAGGGACTGGAGGAGGTTACAGAGATAGGGAGGGGTGTAGAGTCTGGAGGAGGTTACAGAGATAGGGAGGTTTGTAGGGGCTGGAGTAGTTACAGAGATAGGGAGGAGTTTAGGGTCTGGAGGAGGTTAAAGAGACAGGGAGGGTTGTAGGGGCTGGAGGAGGTTACAGAGATAGGGAGGGGTGTAGGGGCTGGAGGAGGTTACAGAGATAGGGAGGGGTGTAGGGGCTGGAAGAGTTTAAAGAGATAAGGAGGGTTGTAGGAGCTGGAGAAGGTTACAGAGATAGGGAGGGGTGTAGCGGCTCGAGGAGGTTACAGAGAGAGGGAGGGGAGTAGGGACTGGAGGAGGTTACAGAGATAGGGAGGGGTGTAGGGGCTCAAGGAGTTTACAGAAAGAGGGAGGGGTGTAGGGGCTGGAGGAGGTTACAGAGATAGGGAGGGTTGTAGGGGCTGGAGAAAGTTACAGAGATAGGGAGGGGTGTAGGGGCTGGAGGAGGTTACAGAGATTTGGAGGGGTGTAGGGTCTGGAGGAGGTTACAGAGATAGGGAAGTTTGTAAGGGCTGGAGGAGGTTACAGAGATAGGGATTGGTGAAGGGGCTGGAGGAGGTTACAGAGTGAGGGAGGGGTGTAGGGGCTGGAGGAGGTTACAGAGATAGGGAGGGGTGTAGGGGCAGGAGGAGGTTACAGAGATAGGGAGGGTTTTAGGGGCTGGAGGAGTTTACAGTGTTAGGGAGGGGTGTAGGGGCTGGAGGAGGTTACAGATATAAGGAGGGTTGAAGGGGCTGGAGGAGGTGACAGAGAGAGGGAGGGGTGTAGGTGCTGGTTGAGTTTACAGAGATAGGGATGGGTGTGGGGTCTGGAGGAGGTTACATAGATAGGGAGGGGTGTAGGAGCTGGAGGAGGTTAAAGAAATAGGGAGGGTTGTAGGGGCTTTAGGAAGTTACAGAGATAGGGAGCGGTGGAGGGACTGGAGGAGGTTAAAGAGATATGGAGGGGTGTAGGGGCTGGAGGAGGTTACAGAGATAGGGAGGGGTGTAGGGGCTCGAGGAGTTTACAAAGAGAGGGAGGGGTGTAGGGGTTGGAGGAGGTTACAGAGATAGGGAGGGGTGTAGGGGCTGGAGGAGGATCCAGAGATAGGGAGGGGTGTAGCTCCTGGAGGATGTTACAGAGATAGGGAGGGGTGTGTACGGGCTGGAGGAGGTTACAGAGATAGGGAGGGGTGTACGGGCTGGAGGAGATTACAGAGATAGGGAGGGTTGTAGGTGCTGGACGAGGTTACAGAGATAGGGAGAGTTCTGGGGCTGTAGGAGGTGACAAAGTTAGGGAGGGCTGTAGAGGCTGGAGGAGGTTACAGAGATAGGTAGTTGTGTAGGGGCTGGAGGAGGGTTACAGAGATAGGGAGGGGTGCAGGGGCTGGAGGAAGTTACAGAGATAGGGAGGGTTCTGGGGCTGTAGGAGGTTACAGAGATAGGGATGGGTATAGAGGCTGGACGAGGTTACAGGGATAGGGAGGGGTGTAGGGGCTGGAGGAGTTTAAAGATATAGGGATGTGTGTAGCGGCTCGAGGAGGTTACAGAGATAGGGAGGGGTGTAGGGGCTGGAGGTGGTTACAGAGATTGAGAGGGGTGTAGGGGCTGGAGGAGTTTACAGAAATAGCGAGATTTGTAAGGGCTGGAGGAGGTTACAGAGATAGGGAGGGATATAGGGGCTGGAGGAGGATACAGAGATAGGGAGAGGTGTAGGTGCTGGAGGAGGTTACAGAGATAGGAATGTTTGTAAGGGCTGGAGGAGGTTACAGAGATAGGGAGGGGTGTAGGGGGTTGAGGGGGTTACAGAGATAGGGAGGGGTGTAGGAGCTGGAGGATGTTACAGAGATAGAGAGGGGAGTAGGGGCTGGAGGAGGTTACAGAGATAGGGAGTGGTGTAGGGTCTGGAGGAGGTTACAGAGATAGGGAGTTTTGTAGGGGCTGGAGGAGGTTACAGAGATAGGGAGAGGTGTAGGGTCTGGAGGAGGTTACAGAGATAGGGAGGTTTGTAGGGGCTGGAGGAGGTTACACAGATAGGGAGGTTTGTAGGGGCTGGAGGAGTGTACAGAGAAAGGGAGGGTTGTAGAGGCTGGAGGAGGTTACAGAGATAGGGAGGGGTGTAGGGGCTGGAGGAGGTTACAGAGATAGGGAGAGTTGTAGGGGCTGGAGGAGTTTACAGAGAAAGGGAGGGTTGTAGGGGCTGGAGGAGGTTACAGAGATAGGGAGGGGTGTAGGGGCTGGAGGAGGTTACAGAGATAGGGAGGGGTGTAGGGGCTGGAGGAGGTTACAGAGATAGGGAGGGGTGTAGGGGCTGGAGGAGGTTACAGAGATAGAGAGGAGTTTAGGGTCTGGAGGAGGTTAAAGAGACAGGGAGGGTTGTAGGGGCTGGAGGAGTTTACAGAGATAGTGAGGGGTGTAGGGGGTGGAGGAGTTTACAGAGATAGGGAGGGGTGTAGGTGCTGGAGGAGGTTACAGAGATAGGGAGGGGTGTAGGGGATGGTGGAGCTTACAGAGATTTTGAGGGGTGTAGCGGCTGGAGGATGTTACAGAGATAGGGAGGGGTGTAGGGGCTGGAGGATGTTACAGAGATAGGGAGGGTTGTAGGGGCTGGAGGAGGTTACAGAGATAGGGAGGGTTGTAGGAGCTGGAGGAGTTTACAGAGATAGGGAGGATTGAATGAACTGGAGGAGGTTACAGAGATAGGGAGTGTTGTAGGGGCTGGAGGAGGTTACAGAGATAGGGAGGGGTGTCGGGGTTGGAGGAGGTTACAGAGATAGGGAGGGTTGTAGAGGCTGGTGAAGGTTACAGATTTAATGAGGGGTGTAGGGGCTGGAGGATGTTACAGAGATTGGGAGGGTTGTAGGGGCTGGAGGTCGTTACAGTGATAGGGAGGGATGTAGAGCATGGAGGAGGTTACAGAGATAGGGAGTGGTGAAGGGGCTGGAGGAGATTATAGAGATAGGGAGAGGAGTAGGGAGCTGGAGGAGGTTACAGAGATAGGGAGGTATGTAGGGGCTGGAGGAGGTTACAGAGATAGGGAGGGGTGTAGGGGGCTGGAGGAGGTTACAGAGATAGGGAGGGGTGTAGGGGCTGGAGGAGGTTACAGAGATAGGGAGGGTTGTAGGGGCTGGAGGAGGTTACAGAGATAGGGAGGGGTGTAGGGGCTGGAGGAGGTTACAGAGATAGGGAGGGGTGTAGGGGATGGAGGAGGTTACAGAGATAGGGAGGGGTGTAGGGGCTGGAGGAGGTTACAGAGATAGGGAGGGGTGTAGGGGGCTGGAGGCTGTTACAGATATAGGGTTGTCGGGGCCGGAGGAGGTTAAAAAGATAGGGAGCAGTGTCGCTGCTGGAGGATGTTACAGAGATAGAGAGGGTTGTAGAGGTTGGAGGAGGTTACAGAGATAAGGAGGGGAGTAGGGGCTGGAGGATGTTCCGTAGATAGGGAGGTGCGTAGCGGCTCGAGGAGGTTACAGAGATAGTGAGGGGTGTAGGTGCATGAGGAGTTTACAGAGATAGGGAGGGGTGTAGGGGCTGGAGGAGGTTACAGAGATAGGGAGGGGTGTAGGGGCTGGAGGATAGTAGGAGATAGGGAGGGGGGTAGGGGGCTGGAGGAGGTTACAGTGATAGGGAGGGGTGTAGGGGGCTGGAGGCTGTTACAGATATACGGTTGTCGGGGCTGGAGGAGGTTAACAAGATAGGGAGCAGTGTAGCTGCTGGAGGATGTTACAGATATAGAGAGGGTTGTAGAGGTTGTAGGAGGTTACAGAGATAAGGAGTGTTGTAGGGGCTTTAGGAGTTTGCAGAGATAAGGAAGGGAGTAGGGGCTGGAGGAGGTTACAGAGATAGGGAGATACGTAGCGGCTCGAGGAGGCTACAGAGATAGGGAGGGGTTGGTGCATGAGGAGTTTACAGAGATAGGGAGGGGTGTAGGGGCTGGAGGAGGTTAAAGAGATAGGGAGGGGTGTAGTGGCTGGAGGAGGCTACAGAGATAAGGAGGGATGTAGGGGCTGGAGGAGGTTACAGAGATAGGGAGCGGTGTAGGGGTGGGCGGAGGTTACAGAGATAGTGAGGTTTGTAGGGGCTGGAGGAGTTTACAGAGATAGGGACGGGTGTACGTGCTGGAGGAGGTTACAGAGATAGGGAGGGGTGTAGGGGCTGGAGGAGGTTACAGAGATAGGGAGAGGAGTAGGGAGCTGGAGGAGGTTACAGAGATAGGGAGGGATGTAGGGGCTGGAGGATGTTACAGAGATAGGGAGGGTTGTATGACCTGGAGGAGGTTACAGAGATAGGGAGGGGTGTAGGGGCTGGAGGAGGTTACAGAGATAGGGAGGGTTGTAGAGGCTGGAGGAGGTTACAGAGATAGGGAGAGGTGTAGGGGCTGGAGGAGTTTACAGAGAGAGGGAGGGTTGTAAGGGCTGGAGGAGGTTACAGAGATAGGGAGGGTTGTATGACCTGGAGGAGGTTACAGAGATAGGGAGGGCTGTAGGGGGCTGGAGGAGGTTACAGAGATAGGGAGGGGTGTAGGTGCTGGAGGAGTTTACAGAGAGAGGGAGGGTTGTAGGGGCTGGAGGAGGTTACAGAGATAGGGAGAGGTGTAGGGGCTGGAGGAGTTTACAGAGAGAGGGAGGGTTGTAAGGGCTGGAGGAGGTTACAGAGATAGGGAGGGGTGTAGGTGCTGGAGGAGTTTACAGAGAGAGGGAGGGTTGTAAGGGCTGGAGGAGGTTACAGAGATAGGGAGAGGTGTAGGGGCTGGAGGAGGTTACAGAAATAGGGAGGGTTTTAGAGGCTGTAGGAGGTTACAGAGATAAGGAGTTGTGTAGCAGCTCGAGGAGGTTACAGAGATAGGGAGGGGTGTAGGGGCTGGTTGAGGTTACAGAGATAGGGAGGATTGTAGGAGCTGGAGGAAGTTACAGAGATAGGGAGGGGTGTCGGGGTTGGAGGAGGTTACAGAGATAGGGAGGGTTGTAGAGGCTGGTGAAGGTTACAGATTTAGTGAGGGGTGTAGGGGCTGGAGGATGTTACAGAGATTGGGAGGGGTGTAGGGGCTGGAGGTGGTTACAGTGATAGGGAGGGATGTAGAGACTGGAGGAGGTTACAGAGATAGGGAGTGGTGAAGGGGCTGGAGGAGATTACAGAGATAGGGAGAGGAGTAGGGAGCTGGAGGATGTTACAGAGATAGGGAGGTATGTAGGGGCTGGAGGATGTTACAGAGATAGGGAGGGTTGTATGACCTGGAGGATAGTAGGAGATAGGGAGGGGTGTAAGGGCTGGAGGAGGTTACAGAGATAGAGAGGGTTGTAGAGGTTGGAGGAGGTTACAGAGATAAGGAGGGGAGTAGGAGCTGGAGGAGGTTACAGAGATAGTGAGGGGTGTAGGTGCATGAGGAGTTTACAGAGATAGGGAGGGGTGTAGGGGCTGGAGGAGGTTACAGAGATAGGGAGGGGTGTAGGGACTGGAGGTGGTTACAGAGATAGGGAGGGTTGTAGGTGCATGAAGTGTTTACAGAGATAGGGAGGGGTGTAGGGGCTGGAGGAGTTTACAGAGATAGGGATGGGTGTAGGGGCTGCAGGAGTTTACAGAGATGAGGAGGGATGTAGGGGCTGGAGGAGGTTACAGAGATAGGGAGTGGTGTAGGGACTGGAGGAGTTTACAGTGGTAGGGAGGGGTGTAGGTGCTGGAGGAGGTTACAGAGATAGGGAGGGTTGTAGGCGCTGGATGAGTTTACAGAGAAAGGGAGGGTTGTAGGGGCTGGAGGAGGTTACAGAGATAGGGAGTGTTGTAGGGGCTGGAGGAGGTTACAGAGATAGGGATGGTTGTAGGGGCTGGAGGAGTTTACAGTGGTAGGGAGGGGTGTAGGTGCTGGAGGAGGTTACAAAGATAGGGAGGGGTATAGGGGCAGGAGGAGGTAACAGAGATAGGGAGGGTTGAAGGACCTGGAGGATAGTACCAGATTGGGAGGGTGTTAGGGGCTGGAGCAGGTTACAGAGAGTAGGAGGTTTTTAGGGGCTGGAAGAGTTTACAGAGATAGGGAGGGGTGTAGGGGCTGGAGGAGTTTACAGAGATTGGGAGGAATGTAGGGGGCTGGAGGAGGTTACAGAGATAGGGAGGGGTGAAGGGACTGGAGGAGGTTACAGAGATAGGGAGAGGTGTAGTGTGCTGGAGGAGGTTACAGAGATAGGGAGGGTTGTAGGGCGTGGAGGATGTTACAGAGATAGAGAGTGGTGGAGGGTCTGGAGGAGGTTACAGAGATAGGGATGGTTGTAGGGGCTGGAGGAGGTTACAGAGATAGGGAGGGGTGTAGGGGCTGGAAGAGGTTACAGAGATAGGGAGGGGTGTAGGGGCTGGAGGAGGTTACAGAGATAAGGAGGGGTGTGGGGGTTGGAGGAGTTTACAGAGATAGGGAGGGGTGTAGGGTCTGGAGGAATTTACTGAGATAGGGATGGTTGTAGGGCCTGGAGGAGGTTACAGAGATAGGGAGGGGTGTAGGGGCTGGAGGAGGTTACAGAGATAGGGAGGGGAGTAGGTGCTGGAGGAGGTTACAGAGATAGGGAGGGGTGTAGGGGCTGGAGGTGGTAACAGAGATAGGGAGGGTTGTATGACCTGGAGGATAGTAGGAGATAGGGAGGGGTGTAGGGGCTGGAGGAGTTTACAGAGATAGGGAGGGTTGTAAGGGCTGAAGGAGGTTACAGAGATAGGGAGGTGTGTAGCTGCTTGAGGATTTTGCAGAGATAGAGAATTTTGTAGGGGCTAGAGTAGGTTACAGAGATAGGGAGGGGTGTTGGGGCAGGAGGAGGTTACAGAGATAGGGAGGGGTGTAGTGGCTGGAGGAGGCTACAGAGATAGGGAGGGATGTAGGGGCTGGAGGTGTTTACAGAGAAAGGGAGTGTTGCAGGGGCTGGAGGAGGTTACAGAGATAGGGAGAGGTGTAGGGGCGGGCGGAGGTTACAGAGATAGGGAGGTTTGTAGGGGCTGGAGGAGTTTACAGAGATAGGGACGGGTGTACGTGCTGGAGGAGGTTACAGAGATAGGGAGGGGTGTAGGTGCTGGAGGAGTTTACAGAGAGAGGGAGGGTTGTAAGGGCTGGAGGAGGTTACAGAGATAGGGAGAGGTGTAGGGGCTGGAGGAGGTTACAGAAATAGGGAGGGTTTTAGAGGCTGTAGGAGGTTACAGAGATAAGGAGTTGTGTAGCAGCTCGAGGAGGTTACAGAGATAGGGAGGGGTGTAGGGGCTGGTTGAGGTTACAGAGATAGGGAGGATTGTAGGAGCTGGAGGAAGTTACAGAGATAGGGAGGGGTGTCGGGGTTGGAGGAGGTTACAGAGATAGGGAGGGTTGTAGAGGCTGGTGAAGGTTACAGATTTAGTGAGGGGTGTAGGGGCTGGAGGATGTTACAGAGATTGGGAGGGGTGTAGGGGCTGGAGGTGGTTACAGTGATAGGGAGGGATGTAGAGACTGGAGGAGGTTACAGAGATAGGGAGTGGTGAAGGGGCTGGAGGAGATTACAGAGATAGGGAGAGGAGTAGGGAGCTGGAGGATGTTACAGAGATAGGGAGGTATGTAGGGGCTGGAGGATGTTACAGAGATAGGGAGGGTTGTATGACCTGGAGGATAGTAGGAGATAGGGAGGGGTGTAAGGGCTGGAGGAGGTTACAGAGATAGAGAGGGTTGTAGAGGTTGGAGGAAGTTACAGAGATAAGGAGGGGAGTAGGGGCTGGAGGAGGTTACAGAGATAGTGAGGGGTGTAGGTGCATGAGGAGTTTACAGAGATAGGGAGGGGTGTAGGGGCTGGAGGAGGTTACAGAGATAGGGAGGGGTGTAGGGACTGGAGGTGGTTACAGAGATAGGGAGGGTTGTAGGTGCATGAAGTGTTTACAGAGATAGGGAGGGGTGTAGGGGCTGGAGGAGTTTACAGAGATAGGGATGGGTGTAGGAGCTGCAGGAGGTTACAGAGATGAGGAGGGATGTAGGGGCTGGAGGAGGTTACAGAGATAGGGAGTGGTGTAGGGACTAGAGGAGTTTACAGTGGTAGGGAGGGGTGTAGGTGCTGGAGGAGGTTACAGAGATAGGGAGTGGTGTATTGGCTGGAGGAGGCTACAGAGATCGAGAGGGTTGTAGGCGCTGGATGAGTTTACAGAGAAAGGGAGGGTTGTAGGGGCTGGAGGAGGTTACAGAGATAGGGAGGGGTGTAGGGGCTGGAGGAGGTTACAGAGATAGGGAGGGGTGTAGGTGCTGGAGGAGGTTACAGAGATAGGGATGGGTGTAGGTGCTGGAGGAGGTTACAGAGATAGGGATGGTTGTAGGGGCTGGAGGAGTTTACAGTGGTAGGGAGGGGTGTAGGTGCTGGAGGAGGTTACAAAGATAGGGAGGGGTATAGGGGCAGGAGGAGGTAACAGAGATAGGGAGGGTTGAAGGACCTGGAGGATAGTAGGAGATAGGGAGGGGTGTAGGGGGCTGGAGGCTGTTACAGATATAGGGTTGTCGGGGCTGGAGGAGGTTACAGAACGAGGGTTGTCGGGGCTGGAGGAGGTTACAGAACGAGGGTTGTCGGGGCTGGAGGAGGTTAACAAGATAGGGAGCAGTGTAGCTGCTGGAGGATGTTACAGATATAGAGAGAGTTGTAGAGGTTGGAGGAGGTTACAGAGATAAGGAGGGGAGTAGGGGCTGGAGGAGGTTACAGAGATAGGGAGGGTTGTAGGGACTGGAGGTGGTTACAGAGATAGGGAGTGGTGAAGGGGCTGGAGGAGGTTACAGAGATAGGGAGGGATGTAGGGGCTGGAGGATGTTACAGAGATAGGGAGGGATGTAGGGGCTGGAGGATGTTACAGAGATAGGGAGGGTTGTATGACCTGGAGGATAGTAGGAGATAGGGAGGGGGGTAGGGGGCTGGAGGAGGTTACAGAGATAGGGAGGGGTGTAGGTGCTGGAGGAGTTTACAGAGAGAGGGAGGGTTGTATGACCTGGAGGATAGTAGGAGATAGGGAGGGGGGTAGGGGGCTGGAGGAGGTTACAGAAATAGGGAGGGTTTTAGAGGCTGTAGGAGGTTACAGAGATAAGGAGTTGTGTAGCAGCTCGAGGAGGTTACAGAGATAGGGAGGGGTGTAGGGGCTGGTTGAGGTTACAGAGATAGGGAGGATTGTAGGAGCTGGAGGAAGTTACAGAGATAGGGAGGGGTGTCGGGGTTGGAGGAGATTACAGAGATAGGGAGGGTTGTAGAGGCTGGTGAAGGTTACAGATTTAGTGAGGGGTGTAGGGGCTGGAGGATGTTACAGAGATTGGGAGGGGTGTAGGGGCTGGAGGTGGTTACAGTGATAGGGAGGGATGTAGAGACTGGAGGAGGTTACAGAGATAGGGAGTGGTGAAGGGGCTGGAGGAGGTTACAGAGATAGGGAGAGGAGTAGGGAGCTGGAGGATGTTACAGAGATAGGGAGGGATGTAGGGGCTGGAGGATGTTACAGAGATAGGGAGGGTTGTATGACCTGGAGGATAGTAGGAGATAGGGAGGGGTGTAGGGGCTGGAGGAGGTTACAGAGATAGGGATGGTTGTAGGGCCTGGAGGAGGTTACAGAGATAGGGAGGGGTGTAGGGGGCTGGAGGATGTTACAGAGATAGGGAGGGGTGTAGGGGCTGGAGGTGGTAGGAGATAGGGAGTGTTGTAGGGCGTGGAGGAGGTTACACAGATAGGGAGGGGAGTAGGTGCTGGAGGAGGTTACAGAGATAGGGAGGGGTGTAGGGGCTGGAGGTGGTAACAGAGATAGGGAGGGTTGTATGACCTGGAGGATAGTAGGAGATAGGGAGGGGTGTAGGGGCTGGAGGAGTTTACAGAGATAGGGAGGGTTGTAAGGGCTGAAGGAGGTTACAGAGATAGGGAGGTGTGTAGCTGCTGGAGGATTTTGCAGAGATAGAGAATTTTGTAGGGGCTAGAGTAGGTTACAGAGATAGGGAGGGGTGTTGGGGCAGGAGGAGGTTACAGAGATAGGGAGGGGTGTAGTGGCTGGAGGAGACTACAGAGATAGGGAGGGATGTAGGGGATGGAGGTGTTCACAGAGAAAGGGAATGTTGCAGGGGCTGGAGGAGGTTACAGAGATAGGGAGCGGTGTAGGGGCAGGCGGAGGTTACAGAGATAGTGAGGTTTGTAGGGGCTGGAGGAGGTTACAGAGATAGGGAGGGGTGTAGGGGCTGGAGGAGTTTACAGAGATAGGGAGGGGTGTAGGGGCTGGAGGAGTTTACAGAGATAGGGACGGGTGTACGTGCTGGAGGAGGTTACAGAGATAGGGAGGGGTGTAGGTGCTGGAGGAGTTTACAGAGAAAGGGTCGGGTGTAGTGGCTGGAGGAGGTTACAGAGATAGGGAGAGGTGTTGGGGCTGGAGGAGGTTACAGAGATAGGGAGGGGTGTAGGTGCTGGAGGAGTTTACAGAGATAGGGAGGGTTGGAGGGGCTGGAGGAGGTTACAGAAATAGGGATGGTTTTAGGGGCTGTAGGAGGTTACAGAGATAAGGAGTTGCGTAGCGGCTCGAGGAGGTTACAGATATAGGGAGGGGTATAGGTGCATGAGGAGTTTACAGAGATAGGGAGGGGTGTAGGGTCTGGAGGAGGTTACAGAGATAGGAAGGGTTGTACGTTCTGGAGGAGGTTACAGAAATAGGGAGGGTTTTAGGGGCTGGAGGAGGCGACAGAGATAGGGAGGTTTGTAGGGGCTGCAGGAGGTTAAAGTGATAGGGAGATAAGTAGGAACTGGAGGAGTTAACAGAGATTATGAGGGGTTTAGGGGCTGGAGGAGTTTACAGAGATAGGGAGGGTTGTAGGGGCTGGAGGATGTTATAGAGTTAGGGAGGAGTGTAGGGGCTGGAGGAGGTTACAGAGATAGTGAGGGGTGTAGGGGCTGGCGGGGATTACAGAGATAGGGAGGGGTGTAGGGGCTGGAGGAGGTTACAGAGATAGGGAGGGTTGTAGGGGCTGGAGGAGTTTACAGTGGTAGGGAGGGGTGTAGGTGCTGGAGGAGGTTACCGAGATAGGGAGGGGTTCAGGGGCAGGAGGAGTTAACAGAGAGAGGGAGGGTTGTAGAACCTGGAGGATAGTAGGAGATAGGGTGGGTTGTAGGGGCTGGAAGAGGTTACAGAGATAGGGAAGGATGTAGGGGTCTGGAGGAGGTTAAAGTGATAGGGAGATAAGTAGGGGCTGGAGGAATTTACAGAGATTAGGAGGGTTTTAGGGGCTGAAGGCGTTTACAGAAATAGGGAGGGTTGTAGGGGCTGGAGGTTGTTATAGAGTTTGTGAGGGGTGTAGGGGCTAGAGGAGGATTGAAGAGATAGTGACGTTTTTGGGTATGGAATCGTTTACAGATATAGGCAGGGGTGTAGGGGCTGGAAGAGGTTACAGAGATAGGGAGGGGTGTAGGGGCTGGAGGAGGTTACAGAGATAGGGAGGGGTGTAGTGGCTGGAGGAGGTTACGGAGATAGGGAGGGGTGTAGGGGCTGGAGGAGGTTACAGAGATAGTGAGGGTTTTAGGGGCTGGTATTGGTTACAGAGATAGGGAATGTTGTAGGAGCTGGAGCAGCTTACAGAGATAGGGAGGGGTGTAGGGACTGGTGGAGGTTACAGAGATAGGGAGGGTTGTAGGGGATGGAGGAGGTTACAGAGATAGGGAGGTTTGTAGGAGCTGGAGGATTTACAGAGATAGGTAGGGTTGTCGGGGCTCGAGGAGGTTACAGGGATAGGGAGGGGTGTAGGGACTGGAGAATGTTACAGAGATAGGGAGGGGTGTAGGGGCTGGAGGAGGTTAATGAGTTTGGGAGGGGTGTAGGCTCTAGAGGAGGTTACAGAGATAGGGAGGGGTTTAGAGGCTGGAGGAGGTTACAGAGATAGGGTGGGGTGTAGGGGCTCGAAGAGGTTACAGAGATAGAGAGGGGTGTACGGGCTGGAGGAGGTTACAGAGATAGGGAGGGGTGTAGGGTCTAGAGGAGGTTACAGAGATAGGGAGGGGTGTAGGGGCTAGTGGAGGTTACAGAGATAGGGAGGGCTGTAGGTTCTAGAGGAGGTTACAGAGATAGGGAGGGGTGTAGGGTCTAGAGGAGTTTACAGAGATAGGGAGGGTTGCAGGACCTGGAGGATAGTAGGAGATAGGGTGGGTTGTAGGGGCTGGAAGAGGTTACAGAGATAGGGAAGGGTGTAGGGGTCTGGAGGAGGTTGAAGTGATAGGGAGATAAGTAGGGGCTGGAGGAATTTACAGAGATTAGGAGGGTTTTAGGGGCTGAAGGCGTTTACAGAGATAGGGAGGGTTGTAGGGGCTGGAGGTTGTTATAGAGTTTGTGAGGGGTGTAGGGGCTAGAGGAGGATTGAAGAGATAGTGACGTTTTTGGGTATGGAATCGTTTACAGATATAGGGAGGGGTGTACGGGCTGGAGGAGGTTACAGAGATAGGGAGGGGTGTAGGGGCTGGAGGAGGTTACAGAGATAGGGAGGGGTGTAGTGGCTGGAGGAGGTTACAGAGATAGGGAGGGGTGTAGGGGCTGGAGGAGGTTACAGAGATAGTGAGGGTTTTAGGGGCTGGTATTGGTTACAGAGATAGGGAATGTTGTAGGAGCTGGAGCAGGTTACAGAGATAGGGAGGGGTGTAGGGACTGGTGGAGGTTACAGAGATAGGGAGGGTTGTAGGGGATGGAGGAGGTTACAGAGATAGGGAGGTTTGTAGGAGCTGGAGGATTTACAGAGATAGGTAGGGTTGTCGGGGCTCGAGGAGGTTACAGGGATAGGGAGGGGTGTAGGGACTGGAGAATGTTACAGAGATAGGGAGGGGTGTAGGGGCTGGAGGAGGTTAATGAGTTTGGGAGGGGTGTAGGCTCTAGAGGAGGTTACAGAGATAGGGAGGGGTTTAGAGGCTGGAGGAGGTTACAGAGATAGGGTGGGGTGTAGGGGCTGGAGGAGGTTACAGAGATAGGGAGGGATGTAGGGGCTGGAGGAGGTTACAGAGATATGGAGGGTTGTAGGGGCTGGAGGAGGTTACAGAGATAGGGAGGGTTGTAGGGGCTGGAGGAGGTTACAGAGATAGGGTGGGGTGTAGGGGCTGGAGGAGGTTACATAGATAGGGTGGGGTGTAGGGGCTCGAAGAGGTTACAGAGATAGAGAGGGGTGTAGGGGCTGGAGGAGGTTACAGAGATAGGGAGAGGTGTAGGGTCTAGAGGAGGTTACAGAGATAGGGAGGGGTGTAGGGGCTGGAGGAGGTTACAGAGATAGGGAGGGCTGTAGGGTCTAGAGGAGGTTACAGAGATAGGGAGGGGTGTAGGGTCTAGAGGAGTTTACAGAGATAGGGAGGGTTGTAGGGGCTGGAGGAGGTTACAGAGATAGGGAGGGTTGTAGTGTCTGGAGGAGGTTACAGAGATGGGGAGGAGTGTACGGGTTGGAGGAGGTTACAGTGATAGGGAGGTTTGTAAGGGCTGGAGAAGCTATCAGAGATAGGGATGTTTGTCGGGCCTGGAGGAGGTTACTGAGATAGGGAGGGGTGTAGGGGCTGGAGGAGGTTACAGAGATAGGGAGGGCTTGTAAGGACTGAAGAAGGTTACATCGATAGGGAGGGTGTAAGGGCTGACGGAGGTTTCAGAGATAGGGAGGGGTGTGGGGGCTGGAAGAGTTTACAGAGATAGGGAGGGGTGTAGGGGCTGGAGGAGGTTACAGAGATAGGGAGGGGTGTAGGGGCTGGAGGAGGTTAAAGTGACAGGGATCTTTGTTGGGGCTGGAGGTGGTTACATAGATAGGGAGGAGTGTAGGGTCTGGAGGAGTTTGCAGAGTTTGGGGGGTTTTTTTGGTCTGGAGGAGGTTACAGAGATAGGGGGGTTGTAGGGGCTGTAGGAGGTTACAGAGATAGGGAGGTGTGTAGGGGCTGGGGGAGGTTACAGAGATAGGGAGGGGGTGTAGATGTTCGAGCACGTTACAGAGATAGGGAAGATTTTAGGGGCTGGAGGAGGTTACAGAGATAGTGAGGGGTGTATGTGCTGGAGGAGGTTAGAGAGATAGGGAGGGGTGTAGGGGCTGGAGGAGGTTACAGAGATAGGGAGGGTGTAAGGGCAGACGGATGTTTCAGAGATAGGGAGGGGTGTATGTGCTGGTGGAGGTTAGAGAGATAGGGAGGGGTGTAGCGGCTGGAGGAGGTTACAGAGATAGGGAGGGTTGTAGGGGCTGGAGGAGGTTACAGAGATAGGGAGGGGTGTAGTGGCTGGAGGAGGTTAGAAAGATAGGGAGGGGTGTAGGGCTGGAGGAGTTTACAGAGATAGGGAGGAGTTTAGTTTCTGGAGGAGCTTAAAGAGATAGGGAGGGGTGTAGGGGTTGGAGGAGGTTACAGAGATAGGGAGGGTTGTAGGGGTTGGAGGAGTTTACAGAGATAGGGAGGGGTGTAGCGGCTGGCGGAGGTTACAGAGATAGGGGGGGTTGTAGGGGCTGGAGGAGGTTACAGAGATAGGGAGGTGTGGAGGGGCTGGAGGAGGTTAGAGAGATAGGGAGGGGTGTAGGGCTGGAGGAGTTTACAGAGATAGGGAGGAGTTTAGGGTCTGGAGGAGGTTAAAGAGATAGGGAGGGGTGTTGGGGTTGGAGGAGGTTACAGAGATAGGGAGGGTTGTAGGGGCTGGAGGAGTTTACAGAGATAGGGAGGGGTGTAGGGGGTGGAGGAGGTTACAGAGATAGGGAGGGGTGTAGGGGCTGGAGGCGGTTACAGAGATAGGGAGGGTTGTAGGGGCTGGAGGCGGTTACAGAGATAGGGAGTGTTGTAGCTGCTGCAGGAGTTTACAGAGATAGGGAGGGGTGTAGGGGCTGGAGGACGGTACTGAGATTGGGATGTTTGTAGGGTCTGGAGGAGGTTACAGAGATAGGGAGGTGTGTAGGGGTGGAGGAGGTTACAGAGATAGGGAGGGGTGTTGGGGCTGTTGGATTTTACAGAGATAGGGAGGTTTGTAGGGCTGGAGGAAGTTACAGAGATAGGGAGGGGTGTAGGGGCTGGAGGAGGTTACAGAGATAGGGAGGGGTGTAGGGGGCTGGAGGAGGTTACAGAGATAGGGAGGAGTGAAGTGCCTGGAGGAGGTTACAGAGATAGGGAGGAGTGTTGGTGCTCGAGGAGGTTACAGAGATAGGGAGGGTTGTAGGGACTGGGGGAGGTTACAGAGATAGGGAGGGGTGTAGGGGCTGGAGGAGGTTACAGAGATAGGGAGGGGTGTAGGGGGCTGGAGGAGGTTACAGAGATAGGGAGGAGTGAAGTGCCTGGAGGAGGTTACAGAGATAGGGAGGAGTGTTGGTGCTCGAGGAGGTTACAGAGATAGGGAGGGTTGTAGGGACTGGGGGAGGTTACAGAGATAGGGAGGGGTGTAGGGGCTGGAGGATGTTACAGAGATAGGGAGGCTTATAGGGGCTGGAGGGGGTTAAAAAGATAGGGAGGGGTGATGGGCCAGGAGGAGCTAACAGAGATAGGGAACTTTATGGTGTCTTTAGGAGTTTACAGAGATAGGGAGGGGTGTAGGGGCTGGAGGATGTTACAGAGATAGGGAGGGGTGTAGGACTGGAGGAGGTTACAGAGATAGGGAGGGGTGTAGGCGCTGGAGGCGGTTACAGAGATAGGGAGGGGTGTAGGGCTGGAGGAGGTTACAGAGTTAAGGAGGGTTGTAGGGGCTGGAGGAGGTTAGAGAGTTAGGGAGTGGAGTTGGGGTTGGAGGAGGTTACAGAGATAGGGAGGGGTGTAGGGGCGGAGGAGGTTACACAGTTTGGGAGGGCTGTAGGGGCTGTTGGAGGTTACAGAGTTAGGGAGTGTTGTAGGGGCTGGAGGAGGTTACAGAAATAGGGAGGGCTGTAGGGGCTGGAGGAGGTTACAGAGATAGGGAGGGGTGTAGGGGCTTGAGGAGCTTACAGAGATAAGGTGGGGTGTAGGGGCTGGAGGAGGTTACAGGGATAGGGAGGGTTGTAAGGGCTGGAGGAGTTTACAGAGATAGGGAGGGGTGTAGGGGCTGGAGGAGGTTACAGAGATAGGGAGGTGTGTAGGGGCTGGTGAGGTTACAGAGATAGGGAGCGTTGTAGGGACTGGAGGAGGTTACAGAGATAGGGAGCGTTGTAGGGACTGGAGGAGGTTACAGAGATAGGGAGCGTTGTAGGGACTGGAGGAGGTTACAGAGATAGGGAGCGTTGTAGGGGCTGGAGGAGGTTACAGAGATAGGGAGTTTTCTAGGGGCTGGAGGAGGTTACAGAGATAGGGAGAGGTGTAGGTGTTGGAGGAAGTTCCAGAGATAGGGAGGGGTGCAGGGGCTGGAGGAGGTTACAAAGATAGGGAGGATTGTAGGGGCTGGAGGAGGTTACACAGATAGCGAGGGGTGTAGGGGCTGGAGGATTTTACAGAGATAGGGAGGGGTGTAGTGGCTGGGGGAGGTTACACAGATAGGGAGGGGAGTAGGTGCTGGAGGAGGTTACAGAGATAGGGAGGTGTGTAGGGGCTGGAGGAATTTACAGAGATAGGGATGATTGTAGGAGCTGGAGGAGGTAACAGAGATAGGGAGGGGTATAGGGTCTGGAGGAGGTTACAGAGATAGGGCTGGTTGAAGGGGCTGGAGGAGGTTAAAGAGATAGGGAGTTTTCTAGATGCTGGAGGAGGTTACAGAGATAGGGAGAGGTGTCGGTGCTGGAGGAGGTTACAGAGATATGGATGGGTGTAGGATCTGGAGGAGGTTACACAGATAGGGATGATTGTAGGGGCTGGAGGAGGTTACACAGATAGCGAGGCGTGTAGGTGCTGGAGGATTTAACAGAGATAGG
The DNA here is from genome assembly GCF_017639515.1 of Carcharodon carcharias. Lineage (NCBI taxonomy): Eukaryota > Metazoa > Chordata > Chondrichthyes > Lamniformes > Lamnidae > Carcharodon > Carcharodon carcharias. The sequence goes on from NW_024470849.1 coordinate 952,045, forward strand.
GAGGGGTGTAGGGGTTGGAGGAGGTTACAGATGTAGGGAGATGTGTCGGGGCTGAAGGAGGTTACAGAGATAGGGAGAAGTGTAGTGGCTGGAGGAGTTTACAGAGATCGGGAGGGGTGTTGTGGCTGCAGGAGTTTACAAAAATAGGGAGGGTTTTAGTGGCTGAAGGAGGTTACAGAGATAGGGAGGGGTGTAGGGGCTGGAGGAGGTTACAGAGATTGGGAGGGCTGTAGAGGCTATAGGAGGTTACAGAGTTAGGGAGTGTTGTATGAGCTTGAGGAGTTTACAGAGATAGGGAGGTGTGTAGGGGCTGGAGGAGCTTACAGAGATAAGGTGGGGTGTAGGGGCTGGAGGAGGTTACAGAGATAGGGAGGGGTGTAGGGGCTGGAGGAGGTTACAGAGATAGGGAGGGGTGTAGGGGCTGGTGAGGTTACAGAGATAGGGAGCGTTGTAGGGACTGGAGGAGGTTACAGAGATAGGGAGCGTTGTAGGGACTGGAGGAGGTTACAGAGATAGGGAGCGTTGTAGGGACTGGAGGAGGTTACAGAGATAGGGAGCGTTGTAGGGACTGGAGGAGGTTACAGAGATAGGGAGCGTTGTAGGGGCTAGAGGAGGTTACAGAGATAGGGAGTTTTCTAGGGGCTGGAGGAGGTTACAGAGATAGGGAGAGGTGTAGGTGCTGGAGGAAGTTACAGAGATAGGGAGGGGTGCAGGGGCTGGAGGACGTTACAAAGATAGGGAGGATTGTAGGGGCTGGAGGAGGTTACACAGATAGCGAGGGGTGTAGGGGCTGGAGGATTTTACAGAGATAGGGAGGGGTGTAGTGGCTGGAGGAGGTTACAGATATAGGGAGGTGTGTAGGGGATGGAGGTGGTAACAGAGACAGGGAGGGTTGTATGACCTGGATGATAGTAGGAGATAGGGAGGGGGGTAGGGGTCTGAAGGAGGTTACAGAACGAGGGTTGTCGGGGCTGGAGGAGGTTAAAAAGATAGGGAGCAGTGTAGCTGCTGGAGGATGTTACAGAGATAGAGAGAGTTGTAGAGGTTGGAGGAGGTTACAGAGATAAGGAGGGGAGTAGGGGCTGGAGGAGGTTCCGTGGAGAGGGAGGTGCGTAGCGGATCGAGGAGGTTACAGAGATAGGGAGGGGTGTATTTGCATGAGGAGTTTACAGAGATAGGGAGGGATGTAGGGGCTGGAGGAGGCTACAGAGAAGGGTGGGTTGTAGGGGCTGGAGGAGGTTACAGAGATAGGGAGGGGTGTAGGGCTGGAGGAGGTTACAGAGATATGGAGGGGTGTAGCGGCTCCAGGAAGTTACGGAGATAGGGAGAGGTGAAGGGGCTGGAGGAGGTTACGGAGATTGGGAGTGTTGTAGGGGCTGGAGGAGTTAACAGAGATAGGGAAGGGTGTAGAGTCTGGAGGAGGTTACAGAGATAGGGATGGTTGAAGGGTCTGGAGGAGGTTACAGAGAAAGGGAGGGGTGTAGGTGCTGGAGGAGGTTACAGAGATAGGGAGGGGTGTAGGGGCGGGAGGATGTAACAGAGATAGGGAGGGGTGTAGGGGCTGGAGGATGTAACAGAGATAGGGAGGGGTGTAGGGGCTGGAGGAGGTTACAGAGATAGGGATGATTGTAGGAGCTGGAGGATTTAACAGAGATGGGGATGGGTTTAAGGGCTGGAGGAGGTTACAGAGATAGTGAGGGGTGTAGGGGGTGGAGGAGGTTACAGAGATAGGGAGGGGTGTAGGGGCTGGAGGATGTTACAGAGATAGGGAGCGTGGTAGGGGCTGGAGGAGGTTACAGAGATAGGGAGTTTTCTAGGTGCTGGAGGAGGTTACAGAGATAGGGATGGGTGTAGGATCTGGAGGAGGTTACTCAGATAGGGATGATTGTAGGGGCTGGAGGAGGTTACAATGATAGCGAGGCATGTAGGGGCTGGAGGATTTTACAGAGATAGGGAGGGGTGTAGGGGTTGGAGGAGGTTACAGATATAGGGAGATGTGTCGGGGCTGAAGGAGGTTACAGAGATAGGGAGGGGTGTAGTGGCTGGAGGAGGTTACAGAGATCGGGAGGGGTGTAGTGGCTGGAGGAGGTTACTGAGATAGGGAGGGGTGTAGGGCTGGAGGAGGTTACATAGATAGGGAGGGGTGTAGGGGCAGGAGGAGGTTACAGAGATAGGGAGGGGTGTAGGGGCGGAGGAGGTTACACAGTTTGGGAGGGCTGTAGGGGCTGTAGGAGGCTACAGAGTTAGGGAGTGTTGTATGAGCTTGAGGAGGTTACAGAGATAGGGGGGCGTGTAGAGGCTTGAGGTGCTTACAGAGATAAGGTGGGATGTAGGGGCTGGAGGAGGTTACAGGGATAGGGAGGGTTGTAAGGGCTGGAGGAGGTTACAGAGATAGGGAGGGGTGTAGGGGCTGGTGAGGTTACAGAGATAGGGAGCGTTGTAGGGACTGGAGGAGGTTACAGAGATAGGGAGCGTTGTAGGGACTGGAGGAGGTTACAGAGATAGGGAGCGTTGTAGGGACTGGAGGAGGTTACAGAGATAGGGAACGTTGTATGGACTGGAGGAGGTTACAGAGATAGGGGGGGTGTAGGGGCTGGAGGAGGTTACAGAGATAGGGAGGGGTGTAGGGGCTGGAGGAGGTTACAGAGATAGGGAGGGGTGTAGGGGCTGGAGGAGGTTACAGAGATAGGGAGGGGTGTAGGGGCTGGAGGATGTTATAGAGTTAGGGAGGAGTGTAGGGGCTGGAGGAGGTTACAGAGATAGGGAGGGGTGTAGGGGCTGGCGGGGTTTACAGAGATAGGGAGGTGTGTAGGGGCTGGTGGAGGTTACAGAGATAGGGAGAGGTGTAGGTGCTGGAGGAGGTTACCGAGATAGGGAGTGGTGTAGTGGCTGGAGGAGGCTACAGAGATAGGGAGGGTTGTAGGGGCTGGAGGAGGTTACAGAGAAAGGGAGAGTTGTAGGGGCTGGAGGAGGTTACAAAGATAGGGAGGGATGTAGGGGTCTGGAGGAGGTTGAAGTGATAGGGAGATAAGTAGGGGCTGGAGGAATTTACAGAGATTAGGAGGGTTTTAGGGGCTGGAGGCGTTTACAGAGATAGGGAGGGTTGTAGGGGCTGGAGGTTGTTATAGAGTTAGTGAGGGGTGTAGGGGCTAGAGGAGGATTGAAGAGATAGTGACGCTTTTGGGTATGGAATCGTTTACAGATATAGGGAGGGGTGTAGGGGCTGGAGAAGGTTACAGAGATAGGGAGGGGTGTAGGGGCTGGAGAAGGTTACAGATATAGGGAGGGGTGTAGTGGCTGGAGGAGGTTACAGAGATAGGGAGGGGTGTAAGGGCTGGAGGAGGTTACAGAGATAGTGAGGGTTTTAGGGGCTGGCAATGGTTACAGAGATAGGGAATGTTGCAGGAGCTGGAGGAGGTTACAGAGATAGGGAGGGGTGTAGGGACTGGTGGAGGTTACAGAGATAGGGAGGGTTGTAGGGGATGGAGGAGGTTACAGAGATAGGGAGGGTTGTAGGGGATGGAGGAGGTTACAGAGATAGGGAGGTTTGTAGGAGCTGGAGGATGTTACAGATAGGTAGGGTTGTCGGGGCTCGAGGAGGTTACAGGGCTAGGGAGGGGTGTAGGGACTGGAGAATGTTACAGAGATAGGCAGGGGTGCAGGGGCTGGAGGTGGTTACAGAGATAGGGAGGGGTGTAGGGGCTGGAGGAGGTTACAGATATAGGCAGGGGTGCAGGGGCTGGAGGTGGTTACAGAGATAGGGAGGGGTGTAGGGGCTGAAGGAGGTTAATGAGTTTGGGAGGGGTGTAGGTTCTAGAGGAGGTTACAGAGATAGGGAGGGTTTTAGAGGCTGGAGGAGGTTACAGAGATAGGGAGGGGTGAAGGGGCTGAAGGAGTTTACACAGAATGGGAGAGGAGTAGATGCTGGAGGAGGTTACAGAGATAGGGAGGGGTGTAGGGGCTGGAGGAGGTTACAGAGATAGGGAGGGGTGTAGGGGCTGGAGGAGGTTACAGAGATAGGGAGGGCTGTAGGGTCTAGAGGAGGTTACAGAGATAGGGAGGGGTGTAGGGTCTAGAGGAGGTTACAGAGATAGGGAGGGTTGTAGGGGCTGGAGGAAGTTACAGAGATAGGGAGGGGTGTAGGGTCTGGAGGATGTTACAGAGATGGGGAGGAGTGTACGGGTTGGAGGAGGTTACAGTGATAGGGAGGTTTGTATGTGCTGGAGGAGGATAAAGTGTTAGGGAGTCGTGTAATTGCTGGAGAAGCTATCAGAGATAGGGATGTTTGTCGGGCCTGGAGGAGGTTACAGAGATAGGGAGAGGTTGTAAGGACTGTAGAAGGTTACATCGATAGGGAGGGTGTAAGGGCTGACGGAGGTTTCAGAGATAGGGAGGGGTGTGGGGGCTGGACGAGCTTACAGAGTTAGGGAGGGGTGTAGGAGCCGGAAGAGTTTACACAGTTAGGGAGGGTTGTAAGGGCTGGTGGAGGTTGCAGAAATAGGGCGGGGTGTAGGGGCTGGAGGAGGTTACAGAGATAGGGAGGGGTGTAGGGGCTGGAGGAGGTTAAAGTGACAGGGATCGTTGTTGGGGCTGGAGGTGGTTACATAGATAGGGAGGAGTGTAGGGTCTGGAGGAGTTTGCAGAGTTTGGTGGGTTTTTTTGGTCTGGAGGATGTTACAGAGATTGGGAGGGTTGTAGGGGCTGGAGGAGGTTACACAGATAGGGAGGGTTGTAGGGGCTGTAGGAGGTTACAGAGATAGGGAGGTGTGTAGGGGCTGGCGGAGGTTACAGAGATAGGGAGCGTTGTAGGGACTGGAGGAGGTTACAGAGATAGGGAGCGTTGTAGGGACTGGAGGAGGTTACAGAGATAGGGAGCGTTGTAGGGACTGGAGGAGGTTACAGAGATAGGGAACGTTGTATGGACTGGAGGAGGTTACAGAGATGGGGGGGGTGTAGGGGCTGGAGGAGTTTACAGAGATAGGGAGGGGTGTAGGGGCTGGAGGAGGTTACAGAGATAGGGAGGGGTGTAGGGGCTGGAGGATGTTATAGAGTTAGGGAGGAGTGTAGGGGCTGGAGGAGGTTACAGAGATAGGGAGGGGTGTAGGGGCTGGTGGAGGTTACAGAGATAGGGAGAGGTGTAGGTGCTGGAGGAGGTTACCGAGATAGGGAGTGGTGTAGTGGCTGGAGGAGGCTACAGAGATAGGGAGGGTTGTAGGGGCTGGAGGAGGTTACAGAGAAAGGGAGAGTTGTAGGGGCTGGAGGAGGTTACAAAGATAGGGAGGGATGTAGGGGTCTGGAGGAGGTTGAAGTGATAGGGAGATAAGTAGGGGCTGGAGGAATTTACAGAGATTAGGAGGGTTTTAGGGGCTGGAGGCGTTTACAGAGATTGGGAGGGTTGTAGGGGCTGGAGGTTGTTATAGTGTTAGTGAGGGGTGTAGGGGCTAGAGGAGGATTGAAGAGATAGTGACGCTTTTGGGTATGGAATCGTTTACAGATATAGGGAGGGGTGTAGGGGCTGGAGGAGGTTACAGAGATAGGGAGGGGTGTAGGGGCTGGAGGAGGTTACAGAGATAGGGAGGGGTGTAGTGGCTGGAGGAGGTTACAGAGATAGGGAGGGGTGTAAGGGCTGGAGGAGGTTACAGAGATAGTGAGGGTTTTAGGGGCTGGCAATGGTTACAGAGATAGGGAATGTTGCAGGAGCTGGAGGAGGTTACAGAGATAGGGAGGGGTGTAGGGACTGGTGGAGGTTACAGAGATAGGGAGGGTTGTAGGGGATGGAGGAGGTTACAGAGATAGGGAGGTTTGTAGGAGCTGGAGGATGTTACAGAGATAGGTAGGGTTGTCGGGGCTCGAGGAGGTTACAGGGCTAGGGAGGGGTGTAGGGACTGGAGAATGTTACAGAGATAGGCAGGGGTGCAGGGGCTGGAGGTGGTTACAGAGATAGGGAGGGGTGTAGGGGCTGGAGGAGGTTACAGATATAGGGAGGGGTGTAGGGGCTGAAGGAGGTTAATGAGTTTGGGAGGGGTGTAGGTTCTAGAGGAGGTTACAGAGATAGGGAGGGTTTTAGAGGCTGGAGGAGGTTACAGAGATAGGGAGGGGTGAAGGGGCTGAAGGAGTTTACACAGAATGGGAGAGGAGTAGATGCTGGAGGAGGTTACAGAGATAGGGAGGGGTGTAGGGGCTGGAGGAGGTTACAGAGATAGGGAGGGCTGTAGGGTCTAGAGGAGGTTACAGAGATAGGGAGGGGTGTAGGGTCTAGAGGAGGTTACAGAGATAGGGAGGGTTGTAGGGGCTGGAGGAAGTTACAGAGATAGGGAGGGGTGTAGGGTCTGGAGGATGTTACAGAGATGGGGAGGAGTGTACGGGTTGGAGGAGGTTACAGTGATAGGGAGGTTTGTATGTGCTGGAGGAGGATAAAGTGTTAGGGATTCGTGTAATTGCTGGAGAAGCTATCAGAGATAGGGATGTTTGTCGGGCCTGGAGGAGGTTACAGAGATAGGGAGAGGTTGTAAGGACTGTAGAAGGTTACATCGATAGGGAGGGTGTAAGGGCTGACGGAGGTTTCAGAGATAGGGAGGGGTGTGGGGGCTGGACGAGCTTACAGAGTTAGGGAGGGGTGTAGGAGCCGGAAGAGTTTACACAGTTAGGGAGGGTTGTAAGGGCTGGTGGAGGTTGCAGAAATAGGGCGGGGTGTAGGGGCTGGAGGAGGTTACAGAGATAGGGAGGGGTGTAGGGGCTGGAGGAGGTTAAAGTGACAGGGATCGTTGTTGGGGCTGGAGGTGGTTACATAGATAGGGAGGAGTGTAGGGTCTGGAGGAGTTTGCAGAGTTTGGTGGGTTTTTTTGGTCTGGAGGATGTTACAGAGATTGGGAGGGTTGTAGGGGCTGGAGGAGGTTACAGAGATAGGGGGGTTGTAGGGGCTGTAGGAGGTTACAGAGATAGGGAGGTGTGTAGGGGCTGGCGGAGGTTACAGAGATAGGGAGCGTTGTAGGGACTGGAGGAGGTTACAGAGATAGGGAGCGTTGTAGGGACTGGAGGAGGTTACAGAGATAGGGAGCGTTGTAGGGACTGGAGGAGGTTACAGAGATAGGGAACGTTGTATGGACTGGAGGAGGTTACAGAGATTTGGGGGGTGTAGGGGCTGGAGGAGTTTACAGAGATAGGGAGGGGTGTAGGGGCTGGAGGAGGTTACAGAGATAGGGAGGGGTGTAGGGGCTGGAGGATGTTATAGAGTTAGGGAGGAGTGTAGGGGCTGGAGGAGGTTACAGAGATAGGGAGGGGTGTAGGGGCTGGCGGGGTTTACAGAGATAGGGAGGTGTGTAGGGGCTGGTGGAGGTTACAGAGATAGGGAGAGGTGTAGGTGCTGGAGGAGGTTACCGAGATAGGGAGTGGTGTAGTGGCTGGAGGAGGCTACAGAGATAGGGAGGGTTGTAGGGGCTGGAGGAGGTTACAGAGAAAGGGAGAGTTGTAGGGGCTGGAGGAGGTTACAAAGATAGGGAGGGATGTAGGGGTCTGGAGGAGGTTGAAGTGATAGGGAGATAAGTAGGGGCTGGAGGAATTTACAGAGATTAGGAGGGTTTTAGGGGCTGGAGGCGTTTACAGAGATAGGGAGGGTTGTAGGGGCTGGAGGTTGTTATAGAGTTAGTGAGGGGTGTAGGGGCTAGAGGAGGATTGAAGAGATAGTGACGCTTTTGGGTATGGAATCGTTTACAGATATAGGGAGGGGTGTAGGGGCTGGAGGAGGTTACAGAGATAGGGAGGGGTGTAGGGGCTGGAGGAGGTTACAGAGATAGGGAGGGGTGTAAGGGCTGGAGGAGGTTACAGAGATAGTGAGGGTTTTAGGGGCTGGCAATGGTTACAGAGATAGGGAATGTTGCAGGAGCTGGAGGAGGTTACAGAGATAGGGAGGGGTGTAGGGACTGGTGGAGGTTACAGAGATAGGGAGGGTTGTAGGGGATGGAGGAGGTTACAGAGATAGGGAGGTTTGTAGGAGCTGGAGGATGTTACAGAGATAGGTAGGGTTGTCGGGGCTCGAGGAGGTTACAGGGCTAGGGAGGGGTGTAGGGACTGGAGAATGTTACAGAGATAGGCAGGGGTGCAGGGGCTGGAGGTGGTTACAGAGATAGGGAGGGGTGTAGGGGCTGGAGGAGGTTACAGATATAGGGAGGGGTGTAGGGGCTGAAGGAGGTTAATGAGTTTGGGAGGGGTGTAGGTTCTAGAGGAGGTTACAGAGATAGGGAGGGTTTTAGAGGCTGGAGGAGGTTACAGAGATAGGGAGGGGTGAAGGGGCTGAAGGAGTTTACACAGAATGGGAGAGGAGTAGATGCTGGAGGAGGTTACAGAGATAGGGAGGGGTGTAGGGGCTGGAGGAGGTTACAGAGATAGGGAGGGGTGTAGGGTCTAGAGGAGGTTACAGAGATAGGGAGGGGTGTAGGGGCTGGAGGAGGTTACAGAGATAGGGAGGGCTGTAGGGTCTAGAGGAGGTTACAGAGATAGGGAGGGGTGTAGGGTCTAGAGGAGGTTACAGAGATAGGGAGGGTTGTAGGGGCTGGAGGAAGTTACAGAGATAGGGAGGGGTGTAGGGTCTGGAGGATGTTACAGAGATGGGGAGGAGTGTACGGGTTGGAGGAGGTTACAGTGTTAGGGAGATTTGTATGTGCTGGAGGAGGATAAAGTGTTAGGGAGTCATGTAATTGCTGGAGAAGCTATCAGAGATAGGGATGTTTGTCGGGCCTGGAGGAGGTTACAGAGATAGGGAGAGGTTGTAAGGACTGTAGAAGGTTACATCGATAGGGAGGGTGTAAGGGCTGATGGAGGTTTCAGAGATAGGGAGGGGTGTGGGGGCTGGACGAGCTTACAGAGTTAGGGAGGGGTGTAGGAGCCGGAAGAGTTTACACAGTTAGGGAGGGTTGTAAGGGCTGGTGGAGGTTGCAGAAATAGGGCGGGGTGTAGGGGCTGGAGGAGGTTACAGAGATAGGGAGGGGTGTAGGGGCTGGAGGAGGTTAAAGTGACAGGGATCGTTGTTGGGGCTGGAGGTGGTTACATAGATAGGGAGGAGTGTAGGGTCTGGAGGAGTTTGCAGAGTTTGGTGGGTTTTTTTGGTCTGGAGGATGTTACAGAGATTGGGAGGGTTGTAGGGGCTGGAGGAGGTTACAGAGATAGGGAGGGTTGTAGGGGCTGGAGGAGGTTACAGAGATAGGGAGGTGTGTAGGCGCTGGCGGGGCTTACAGAGATAGGGAGGGGTGTAGGGGCTGGAGGCATTTACAGAGATATGGAGGGGTGTAGTGGCTGGAGGAGGTTACAGAGATCGGGAGGGGTGTAGTGGCTGGAGGAGGTTACAGAGATAGGGAGGGGTGTAGGGCTGGAGGAGGTTACATAGATAGGGAGGCGTGTAGGGGCAGGAGGAGGTTACAGAGATAGGGAGGGGTGTAGGGGCGGAGGAGGTTACACAGTTTGGGAGGGCTGTAGGGGCTGTTGGAGGTTACAGAGTTAGGGAGTGTTGTAGGGGCTGGAGGAGGTTACAGAAATAGGGAGGGCTGTAGGGGCTGTAGGAGGTTACAGAGTTAGGGAGTGTTGTATGAGCTTGAGGAGGTTACAGAGATAGGGAGGGGTGTAGGGGCTTGAGGAGCTTACAGAGATAAGGTGGGGTGTAGGGGCTGGAGGAGGTTACAGGGATAGGGAGGGTTGTAAGGGCTGGAGGAGGTTACAGAGATAGGGAGGGGTGTAGGGGCTGGAGGAGGTTACAGAGATAGGGAGCGTTGTAGGGACTGGAGGAGGTTACAGAGATAGGGAGCGTTGTAGGGACTGGAGGAGGTTACAGAGATAGGGAGCGTTGTAGGGACTGGAGGAGGTTACAGAGATAGGGAGTGTTGTAGGGGCTGGAGGAGGTTACAGAGATAGGGAGTTTTCTAGGGGCTGGAGGAGGTTACAGAGATAGGGAGAGGTGTAGGTGTTGGAGGAAGTTCCAGAGATAGGGAGGGGTGCAGGGTCTGGAGGAGGTTACAAAGATAGGGAGGATTGTAGGGGCTGGAGGAGGTTACACAGATAGCGAGGGGTGTAGGGGCTGGAGGATTTTACAGAGATAGGGAGGGGTGTAGTGGCTGGGGGAGGTTACATAGATAGGGAGGCGTGTAGGGGCAGGAGGAGGTTACAGAGATAGGGAGGGGTGTAGGGGCGGAGGAGGTTACACAGTTTGGGAGGGCTGTAGGGGCTGTTGGAGGTTACAGAGTTAGGGAGTGTTGTAGGGGCTGGAGGAGGTTACAGAAATAGGGAGGGCTGTAGGGGCTGTAGGAGGTTACAGAGTTAGGGAGTGTTGTATGAGCTTGAGGAGGTTACAGAGATAGGGAGGGGTGTAGGGGCTTGAGGAGCTTACAGAGATAAGGTGGGGTGTAGGGGCTGGAGGAGGTTACAGGGATAGGGAGGGTTGTAAGGGCTGGAGGAGGTTACAGAGATAGGGAGGGGTGTAGGGGCTGGAGGAGGTTACAGAGATAGGGAGGTGTGTAGGGGCTGGTGAGGTTACAGAGATAGGGAGGGTTGTAAGGGCTGGAGGAGGTTACAGAGATAGGGAGCGTTGTAGGGACTGGAGGAGGTTACAGAGATAGGGAGCGTTGTAGGGACTGGAGGAGGTTACAGAGATAGGGAGCGTTGTAGGGACTGGAGGAGGTTACAGAGATAGGGAGTGTTGTAGGGGCTGGAGGAGGTTACAGAGATAGGGAGTTTTCTAGGGGCTGGAGGAGGTTACAGAGATAGGGAGAGGTGTAGGTGTTGGAGGAAGTTCCAGAGATAGGGAGGGGTGCAGGGGCTGGAGGAGGTTACAAAGATAGGGAGGATTGTAGGGGCTGGAGGAGGTTACACAGATAGCGAGGGGTGTAGGGGCTGGAGGATTTTACAGAGATAGGGAGGGGTGTAGTGGCTGGGGGAGGTTACACAGATAGGGAGGGGAGTAGGTGCTGGAGGAGGTTACAGAGATAGGGAGAGGTGTAGGGGCTGGAGGAGGTTACCGAGATAGGGAGTGGTGTAGTGGCTGGAGGAGGCTACAGAGATAGGGAGGGTTGTAGGGGCTGGAGGAGGTTACAGAGAAAGGGAGAGTTGTAGGGGCTGAAGGAGGTTACAAAGATAGGGAGGGATGTAGGGGTCTGGAGGAGGTTGAAGTGATAGGGAGATAAGTAGGGGCTGGAGGAATTTACAGAGATTAGGAGGGTTTTAGGGGCTGGAGGCGTTTACAGAGATAGGGAGGGTTGTAGGGGCTGGAGGTTGTTATAGAGTTAGTGAGGGGTGTAGGGGCTAGAGGAGGATTGAAGAGATAGTGACGCTTTTGGGTATGGAATCGTTTACAGATATAGGGAGGGGTGTAGGGGCTGGAGGAGGTTACAGAGATAGGGAGGGGTGTAGGGGCTGGAGGAGGTTACAGAGATAGGGAGGGGTGTAGTGGCTGGAGGAGGTTACAGAGATAGGGAGGGGTGTAAGGGCTGGAGGAGGTTACAGAGATAGTGAGGGTTTTAGGGGCTGGCAATGGTTACAGAGATAGGGAATGTTGCAGGAGCTGGAGGAGGTTACAGAGATAGGGAGGGGTGTAGGGACTGGTGGAGGTTACAGAGATAGGGAGGGTTGTAGTGGATGGAGGAGGTTACAGAGATAGGGAGGTTTGTAGGAGCTGGAGGATGTTACAGAGATAGGTAGGGTTGTCAGGGCTCGAGGAGGTTACAGGGCTAGGGAGGGGTGTAGGGACTGGAGAATGTTACAGAGATAGGCAGGGGTGCAGGGGCTGGAGGTGGTTACAGAGATAGGGAGGGGTGTAGGGGCTGGAGGAGGTTACAGATATAGGGAGGGGTGTAGGGGCTGAAGGAGGTTAATGAGTTTGGGAGGGGTGTAGGTTCTAGAGGAGGTTACAGAGATAGGGAGGGTTTTAGAGGCTGGAGGAGGTTACAGAGATAGGGAGGGGTGTAGGGTCTAGAGGAAGTTACAGAGATAGGGAGGGGTGTAGGGGCTGGAGGAGGTTACAGATATAGGGAGAGGTGTAGGGGCTGAAGGAGGTTAATGAGTTTGGGAGGGGTGTAGGTTCTAGAGGAGGTTACAGAGATAGGGAGGGTTTTAGAGGCTGGAGGAGGTTACAGAGATAGGGAGGGGTGAAGGGGCTGAAGGAGTTTACACAGAATGGGAGAGGAGTAGATGCTGGAGGAGGTTACAGAGATAGGGAGGGGTGTAGGGGCTGGAGGAGGTTACAGAGATAGGGAGGGGTGTAGGGTCTAGAGGAGGTTACAGAGATAGGGAGGGGTGTAGGGGCTGGAGGAGGTTACAGATATAGGGAGGGGTGTAGGGGCTGAAGGAGGTTAATGAGTTTGGGAGGGGTGTAGGTTCTAGAGGAGGTTACAGAGATAGGGAGGGTTTTAGAGGCTGGAGGAGGTTACAGAGATAGGGAGGGGTGTAGGGTCTAGAGGAGGTTACAGAGATAGGGAGGGGTGTAGGGGCTGGAGGAGGTTACAGATATAGGGAGAGGTGTAGGGGCTGAAGGAGGTTAATGAGTTTGGGAGGGGTGTAGGTTCTAGAGGAGGTTACAGAGATAGGGAGGGTTTTAGAGGCTGGAGGAGGTTACAGAGATAGGGAGGGGTGAAGGGGCTGAAGGAGTTTACACAGAATGGGAGAGGAGTAGATGCTGGAGGAGGTTACAGAGATAGGGAGGGGTGTAGGGGCTGGAGGAGGTTACAGAGATAGGGAGGGGTGTAGGGTCTAGAGGAGGTTACAGAGATAGGGAGGGGTGTAGGGTCTAGAGGAGGTTACAGAGATAGGGAGGGTTGTAGGGGCTGGAGGAAGTTACAGAGATAGGGAGGGGTGTAGGGTCTGGAGGATGTTACAGAGATGGGGAGGAGTGTACGGGTTGGAGGAGGTTACAGTGATAGGGAGGTTTGTATGTGCTGGAGGAGGATAAAGTGTTAGGGAGTCGTGTAATTGCTGGAGAAGCTATCAGAGATAGGGATGTTTGTCGGGCCTGGAGGAGGTTACAGAGATAGGGAGAGGTTGTAAGGACTGTAGAAGGTTACATCGATAGGGAGGGTGTAAGGGCTGACGGAGGTTTCAGAGATAGGGAGGGGTGTGGGGGCTGGACGAGCTTACAGAGTTAGGGAGGGGTGTAGGAGCCGGAAGAGTTTACACAGTTAGGGAGGGTTGTAAGGGCTGGTGGAGGTTGCAGAAATAGGGCGGGGTGTAGGGGCTGGAGGAGGTTACAGAGATAGGGAGGGGTGTAGGGGCTGGAGGAGGTTAAAGTGACAGGGATCGTTGTTGGGGCTGGAGGTGGTTACATAGATAGGGAGGAGTGTAGGGTCTGGAGGAGTTTGCAGAGTTTGGTGGGTTTTTTTGGTCTGGAGGATGTTACAGAGATTGGGAGGGTTGTAGGGGCTGGAGGAGGTTACAGAGATAGGGGGGTTGTAGGGGCTGTAGGAGGTTACAGAGATAGGGAGGTGTGTAGGGGCTGGCGGAGGTTACAGAGATAGGGAGGGGTGTAGGGGCTGGAGGAGGTTACAGAGATAGGGAGGGGTGTAGTGGCTGGAGGAGGTTACAGAGATCGGGAGGGGTGTAGTGGCTGGAGGAGGTTACAGAGATAGGGAGGGGTGTAGGGCTGGAGGAGGTTACATAGATAGGGAGGCGTGTAGGGGCAGGAGGAGGTTACAGAGATAGGGAGGGGTGTAGGGGCGGAGGAGGTTACACAGTTTGGGAGGGCTGTAGGGGCTGTTGGAGGTTACAGAGTTAGGGAGTGTTGTAGGGGCTGGAGGAGGTTACAGAAATAGGGAGGGCTGTAGGGGCTGTAGGAGGTTACAGAGTTAGGGAGTTTTGTATGAGCTTGAGGAGGTTACAGAGATAGGGAGGGGTGTAGGGGCTTGAGGAGCTTACAGAGATAAGGTGGGGTGTAGGGGCTGGAGGAGGTTACAGGGATAGGAGGGTTGTAAGGGCTGGAGGAGGTTACAGAGATAGGGAGGGGTGTAGGGGCTGGAGGAGGTTACAGAGATAGGGAGGTGTGTAGGGGCTGGTGAGGTTACAGAGATAGGGAGCGTTGTAGGGACTGGAGGAGGTTACAGAGATAGGGAGCGTTGTAGGGACTGGAGGAGGTTACAGAGATAGGGAGTGCTGTAGGGGCTGGAGGAGGTTACAGAGATAGGGAGTTTTCTAGGGGCTGGAGGAGGTTACAGAGATAGGGAGAGGTGTAGGTGTTGGAGGAAGTTCCAGAGATAGGGAGGGGTGCAGGGGCTGGAGGAGGTTACAAAGATAGGGAGGATTGTAGGGGCTGGAGGAGGTTACACAGATAGCGAGGGGTGTAGGGGCTGGAGGATTTTACAGAGATAGGGAGGGGTGTAGTGGCTGGGGGAGGTTACACAGATAGGGAGGGGAGTAGGTGCTGGAGGAGGTTACAGAGATAGGGAGGTGTGTAGGGGCTGGAGGAATTTACAGAGATAGGGATGATTGTAGGAGCTGGAGGTGGTAACAGAGATAGGGAGGGGTATAGGGTCTGGAGGAGGTTACAGAGATAGGGATGGTTGAAGGGGCTGGAGGAGGTTAAAGAGATAGGGAGTTTTCTAGATGCTGGAGGAGGTTACAGAGATAGGGAGAGGTGTAGGTGCTGGAGGAGGTTACAGAGATATGGAGGGGTGTAGGATCTGGAGGAGGTTACACAGATAGGGATGATTGTAGGGGCTGGAGGAGGTTACACAGATAGCGAGGCGTGTAGGTGCTGGAGGATTTAACAGAGATAGGGAGGGGTGTAGGGGTTGGAGGAGGTTACAGATGTAGGGAGATGTGTCGAGGCTGAAGGAGGTTACAGAGATAGGGAGAAGTGTAGTGGCTGGAGGAGTTTACAGAGATCGGGAGGGGTGTTGTGGCTGCAGGAGTTTACAAAAATAGGGAGGGTTTTAGTGGCTGAAGGAGGTTACAGAGATAGGGAGGGGTGTATGGCTGGAGGAGGTTACAGAGATAGGGAGGGGTGTAGGGGCTGGAGGAGGTTACAGAGATTGGGAGGGCTGTAGAGGCTATAGGAGGTTACAGAGTTAGGGAGTGTTGTATGAGCTTGAGGAGGTTACAGAGATAGGGAGGTGTGTAGGGGCTGGAGGAGGTTACAGAGATAGGGAGGGGTGTAGGGGCTGGAGGAGGTTACAGAGATAAGGTGGGGTGTAGGGGCTGGAGGAGGTTACAGGGATAGGGAGGGTTGTAAGGGCTGGAGGAGGTTACAGAGATAGGGAGGGGTGTAGGGGCTGGTGAGGTTACAGAGATAGGGAGCGTTGTAGGGACTGGAGGAGGTTACAGAGATAGGGAGCGTTGTAGGGACTGGAGGAGGTTACAGAGATAGGGAGCGTTGTAGGGACTGGAGGAGGTTACAGAGATAGGGAGCGTTGTAGGGGCTAGAGGAGGTTACAGAGATAGGGAGTTGCTAGGGTCTGGAGGAGGTTACAGAGATAGGGAGAGGTGTAGGTGCTGGAGGAAGTTACAGAGATAGGGAGGGGTGTAGGGGCTGGAGGACGTTACAAAGATAGGGAGGATTGTAGGGGCTGGAGGAGGTTACACAGATAGCGAGGGGTGTAGGGGCTGGAGGATTTTACAGAGATAGGGAGGGGTGTAGTGGCTGGAGGAGGTTACAGATATAGGGAGGTGTGTAGGGGATGGAGGTGGTAACAGAGACAGGGAGGGTTGTATGACCTGGATGATAGTAGGAGATAGGGAGGGGGGTAGGGGTCTGAAGGAGGTTACAGAACGAGGGTTGTCGGGGCTGGAGGAGGTTAAAAAGATAGGGAGCAGTGTAGCTGCTGGAGGATGTTACAGAGATAGAGAGGGTTGTAGAGGTTGAGGAGGTTACAGAGATAAGGAGGGGAGTAGGGGCTGGAGGAGGTTCCGTGGAGAGGGAGGTGCATAGCGGATCAAGGAGGTTACAGAGATAGGGAGGTGTGTAGGGGCTGGGGGAGGTTACAGAGATAGGGAGGGGGTGTAGATGTTCGAGCACGTTACAGAGATAGGGAAGATTTTAGGGGCTGGAGGAGGTTACAGAGATAGTGAGGGGTGTATGTGCTGGAGGAGGTTAGAGAGATAGGGAGGGGTGTAGGGGCTGGAGGAGGTTACAGAGATAGGGAGGGTGTAAGGGCAGACGGATGTTTCAGAGATAGGGAGGGGTGTATGTGCTGGTGGAGGTTAGAGAGATAGGGAGGGGTGTAGCGGCTGGAGGAGGTTACAGAGATAGGGAGGGTTGTAGGGGCTGGAGGAGGTTACAGAGATAGGGAGGGGTGTAGTGGCTGGAGGAGGTTAGAGAGATAGGGAGGGGTGTAGGGCTGGAGGAGTTTACAGAGATAGGGAGGAGTTTAGTTTCTGGAGGAGCTTAAAGAGATAGGGAGGGGTGTAGGGGTTGGAGGAGGTTACAGAGATAGGGAGGGTTGTAGGGGTTGGAGGAGTTTACAGAGATAGGGAGGGGTGTAGCGGCTGGCGGAGGTTACAGAGATAGGGGGGGTTGTAGGGGCTGGAGGAGGTTACAGAGATAGGGAGGTGTGGAGGGGCTGGAGGAGGTTAGAGAGATAGGGAGGGGTGTAGGGCTGGAGGAGTTTATAGAGATAGGGAGGAGTTTAGGGTCTGGAGGAGGTTAAAGAGATAGGGAGGGGTGTTGGGGTTGGAGGAGGTTACAGAGATAGGGAGGGTTGTAGGGGCTGGAGGAGTTTACAGAGATAGGGAGGGGTGTAGGGGGTGGAGGAGGTTACAGAGATAGGGAGGGGTGTAGGGGCTGGAGGCGGTTACAGAGATAGGGAGGGTTGTAGGGGCTGGAGGCGGTTACAGAGATAGGGAGTGTTGTAGCTGCTGCAGGAGTTTACAGAGATAGGGAGGGGTGTAGGGGCTGGAGGACGGTACTGAGATTGGGATGTTTGTAGGGTCTGGAGGAGGTTACAGAGATAGGGAGGGGTGTAGGGGCTGGAGGAGGATTGAAGAGATAGTGACGCTTTTGGGTATGGAATCGTTTACAGATATAGGGAGGGGTGTAGGGGCTGGAGGAGGTTACAGAGATAGGGAGGGGTGTAGGGGCTGGAGGAGGTTACAGATATAGGGAGGGGTGTAGTGGCTGGAGGAGGTTACAGAGATAGGGAGGGGTGTAAGGGCTGGAGGAGGTTACAGAGATAGTGAGGGTTTTAGGGGCTGGCAATGGTTACAGAGATAGGGAATGTTGCAGGAGCTGGAGGAGGTTACAGAGATAGGGAGGGGTGTAGGGACTGGTGGAGGTTACAGAGATAGGGAGGGTTGTAGGGGATGGAGGAGGTTACAGAGATAGGGAGGTTTGTAGGAGCTGGAGGATGTTACAGAGATAGGTAGGGTTGTCGGGGCTCGAGGAGGTTACAGGGCTAGGGAGGGGTGTAGGGACTGGAGAATGTTACAGAGATAGGCAGGGGTGCAGGGGCTGGAGGTGGTTACAGAGATAGGGAGGGGTGTAGGGGCTGGAGGAGGTTACAGATATAGGGAGGGGTGTAGGGGCTGAAGGAGGTTAATGAGTTTGGGAGGGGTGTAGGTTCTAGAGGAGGTTACAGAGATAGGGAGGGTTTTAGAGGCTGGAGGAGGTTACAGAGATAGGGAGGGGTGAAGGGGCTGAAGGAGTTTACACAGAATGGGAGAGGAGTAGATGCTGGAGGAGGTTACAGAGATAGGGAGGGGTGTAGGGGCTGGAGGAGGTTACAGAGATAGGGAGGGGTGTAGGGTCTAGAGGAGGTTACAGAGATAGGGAGGGGTGTAGGGGCTGGAGGAGGTTACAGAGATAGGGAGGGCTGTAGGGGCTGGAGGAGGTTACAGAGATAGGGAGGGGTGTAGGGTCTAGAGGAGGTTACAGAGATAGGGAGGGTTGTAGGGGCTGGAGGAGGTTACAGAGATAGGGAGGGCTGTAGGGTCTAGAGGAGGTTACAGAGATAGGGAGGGGTGTAGGGTCTAGAGGAGGTTACAGAGATAGGGAGGGTTCTAGGGGCTGGAGGAAGTTACAGAGATAGGGAGGGGTGTAGGGTCTGGAGGATGTTACAGAGATGGGGAGGAGTGTACGGGTTGGAGGAGGTTACAGTGATAGGGAGGTTTGTATGTGCTGGAGGAGGATAAAGTGTTAGGGAGTCGTGTAATTGCTGGAGAAGCTATCAGAGATAGGGATGTTTGTCGGGCCTGGAGGAGGTTACAGAGATAGGGAGAGGTTGTAAGGACTGTAGAAGGTTACATCGATAGGGAGGGTGTAAGGGCTGACGGAGGTTTCAGAGATAGGGAGGGGTGTGGGGGCTGGACGAGCTTACAGAGTTAGGGAGGGGTGTAGGAGCCGGAAGAGTTTACACAGTTAGGGAGGGTTGTAAGGGCTGGTGGAGGTTGCAGAAATAGGGCGGGGTGTAGGGGCTGGAGGAGGTTACAGAGATAGGGAGGGGTGTAGGGGCTGGAGGAGGTTAAAGTGACAGGGATCGTTGTTGGGGCTGGAGGTGGTTACATAGATAGGGAGGAGTGTAGGGTCTGGAGGAGTTTGCAGAGTTTGGTGGGTTTTTTTGGTCTGGAGGATGTTACAGAGATTGGGAGGGTTGTAGGGGCTGGAGGAGGTTACAGAGATGGGGGGTTGTAGGGGCTGTAGGAGGTTACAGAGATAGGGAGGTGTGTAGGGGCTGGCGGAGGTTACAGAGATAGGGAGGGGTGTAGGGGCTGGGGGAGGTTACACAGATAGGGAGGGGAGTAGGTGCTGGAGGAGGTTACAGAGATAGGGAGGTGTGTAGGGGCTGGAGGAATTTACAGAGATAGGGATGATTGTAGGAGCTGGAGGTGGTAACAGAGATAGGGAGGGGTATAGGGTCTGGAGGAGGTTAAAGAGATAGGGATGGTTGAAGGGGCTGGAGGAGGTTAAAGAGATAGGGAGTTTTCTAGATGCTGGAGGAGGTTACAGAGATAGGGAGAGGTGTAGGTGCTGGAGGAGGTTACAGAGATATGGAGGGGTGTAGGATCTGGAGGAGGTTACACAGATAGGGATGATTGTAGGGGCTGGAGGAGGTTACACAGATAGCGAGGCGTGTAGGTGCTGGAGGATTTAACAGAGATAGGGAGGGGTGTAGGGGTTGGAGGAGGTTACAGATGTAGGGAGATGTGTCGGGGCTGAAGGAGGTTACAGAGATAGGGAGAAGTGTAGTGGCTGGAGGAGTTTACAGAGATCGGGAGGGGTGTTGTGGCTGCAGGAGTTTACAAAAATAGGGAGGGTTTTAGTGGCTGAAGGAGGTTACAGAGATAGGGAGGGGTGTAGGGCTGGAGGAGGTTACAGAGATAGGGAGGGGTGTAGGGGCTGGAGGAGGTTACAGAGATTGGGAGGGCTGTAGAGGCTATAGGAGGTTACAGAGTTAGGGAGTGTTGTATGAGCTTGAGGAGGTTAGAGAGATAGGGAGGTGTGTAGGGGCTGGAGGAGCTTACAGAGATAAGGTGGGGTGTAGGGGCTGGAGGAGGTTACAGGGATAGGGAGGGTTGTAAGGGCTGGAGGAGGTTACAGAGATAGGGAGGGGTGTAGGGGCTGGAGGAGGTTACAGAGATAGGGAGGGTTGTAGGGGCTGGTGAGGTTACAGAGATAGGGAGCGTTGTAGGGACTGGAGGAGGTTACAGAGATAGGGAGCGTTGTAGGGACTGGAGGAGGTTACAGAGATAGGGAGCGTTGTAGGGACTGGAGGAGGTTACAGAGATAGGGAGCGTTGTAGGGGCTAGAGGAGGTTACAGAGATAGGGAGTTTTCTAGGGGCTGGAGGAGGTTACAGAGATAGGGAGAGGTGTAGGTGCTGGAGGAAGTTACAGAGATAGGGAGGGGTGCAGGGGCTGGAGGACGTTACAAAGATAGGGAGGATTGTAGGGGCTGGAGGAGGTTACACAGATAGCGAGGGGTGTAGGGGCTGGAGGATTTTACAGAGATAGGGAGGGGTGTAGTGGCTGGAGGAGGTTACAGATATAGGGAGGTGTGTAGGGGATGGAGGTGGTAACAGAGACAGGGAGGGTTGTATGACCTGGATGATAGTAGGAGATAGGGAGGGGGGTAGGGGTCTGAAGGAGGTTACAGAACGAGGGTTGTCGGGGCTGGAGGAGGTTAAAAAGATAGGGAGCAGTGTAGCTGCTGGAGGATGTTACAGAGATAGAGAGGGTTGTAGAGGTTGGAGGAGGTTACAGAGATAAGGAGGGGAGTAGGGGCTGGAGGAGGTTCCGTGGAGAGGGAGGTGCGTAGCGGATCGAGGAGGTTACAGAGATAGGGAGGGGTGTATTTGCATGAGGAGTTTACAGAGATAGGGAGGGGTGTAGTGGCTGGAGGAGGCTACAGAGATAGGGAGGGGTGTAGGGTCTAGAGGAGGTTACAGAGATAGGGAGGGGTGTAGGGGCTGGAGGAGGTTACAGAGATAGGGAGGGCTGTAGGGTCTAGAGGAGGTTACAGAGATAGGGAGGGGTGTAGGGTCTAGAGGAGGTTACAGAGATAGGGAGGGTTGTAGGGGCTGGAGGAAGTTACAGAGATAGGGAGGGGTGTAGGGTCTGGAGGATGTTACAGAGATGGGGAGGAGTGTACGGGTTGGAGGAGGTTACAGTGATAGGGAGGTTTGTATGTGCTGGAGGAGGATAAAGTGTTAGGGAGTCGTGTAATTGCTGGAGAAGCTATCAGAGATAGGGATGTTTGTCGGGCCTGGAGGAGGTTACAGAGATAGGGAGAGGTTGTAAGGACTGTAGAAGGTTACATCGATAGGGAGGGTGTAAGGGCTGACGGAGGTTTCAGAGATAGGGAGGGGTGTGGGGGCTGGACGAGCTTACAGAGTTAGGGAGGGGTGTAGGAGCCGGAAGAGTTTACACAGTTAGGGAGGGTTGTAAGGGCTGGTGGAGGTTGCAGAAATAGGGCGGGGTGTAGGGGCTGGAGGAGGTTACAGAGATAGGGAGGGGTGTAGGGGCTGGAGGAGGTTAAAGTGACAGGGATCGTTGTTGGGGCTGGAGGTGGTTACATAGATAGGGAGGAGTGTAGGGTCTGGAGGAGTTTGCAGAGTTTGGTGGGTTTTTTTGGTCTGGAGGATGTTACAGAGATTGGGAGGGTTGTAGGGGCTGGAGGAGGTTACAGAGATAGGGGGGTTGTAGGGGCTGTAGGAGGTTACAGAGATAGGGAGGTGTGTAGGGGCTGGCGGAGGTTACAGAGATAGGGAGGGGGTGTAGGGCTTCGAGCACGTTACAGAGATAGGGAAGATTTTAGGGGCTGGAGGAGTTTACAGAGATAGTGAGGGGTGTATGTGCTGGAGGAGGTTAGAGAGATAGGGAGGGGTGTAGCGGCTGGAGGAGGTTACAGAGATAGGGAGGGGTGTAGGGGCTGGAGGAGGTTACAGAGATAGGGAGGGTGTAAGGGCTGACGGAGGTTTCAGAGATAGGGAGGGGTGTATGTGCTGGAGGAGGTTAGAGAGATAGGGAGGGGTGTAGTGGCTGGAGGAGGTTACAGAGATAGGGAGGGTTGTAGGGGCTGGAGGAGGTTACAGAGATAGGGAGGTGTGTAGGGGCTGGAGGAGGTTAGAGATATAGGGAGGGGTGTAGGGCTGGAGGAGTTTACAGAGATAGGGAGGGTTGTATGGGCTGGAGGAGGTTACAGAGATAGGGAGGGTTGTAGGGGTTGGAGGAGGTAATAGAGATAGGGAAGGGTGTAGGGGCTAGAGGAGGTTACAGAGATAGGGAGGGGTGTAGGGGCTGGAGGAGGTTACAGAGATAGGGAGGGCTGTAGGGGCTGGAGGAGGTTACAGAGATAGGGAGGGGTGTAGGGTCTAGAGGAGGTTACAGAGATAGGGAGGGTTGTAGGGGCTGGAGGAGGTTACAGAGATAGGGAGGGCTGTAGGGTCTAGAGGAGGTTACAGAGATAGGGAGGGGTGTAGGGTCTAGAGGAGGTTACAGAGATAGGGAGGGTTGTAGGGGCTGGAGGAAGTTACAGAGATAGGGAGGGGTGTAGGGTCTGGAGGATGTTACAGAGATGGGGAGGAGTGTACGGGTTGGAGGAGGTTACAGTGATAGGGAGGTTTGTATGTGCTGGAGGAGGATAAAGTGTTGGGGAGTCGTGTAATTGCTGGAGAAGCTATCAGAGATAGGGATGTTTGTCGGGCCTGGAGGAGGTTACAGAGATAGGGAGAGGTTGTAAGGACTGTAGAAGGTTACATCGATAGGGAGGGTGTAAGGGCTGACGGAGGTTTCAGAGATAGGGAGGGGTGTGGGGGCTGGACGAGCTTACAGAGTTAGGGAGGGGTGTAGGAGCCGGAAGAGTTTACACAGTTAGGGAGGGTTGTAAGGGCTGGTGGAGGTTGCAGAAATAGGGCGGGGTGTAGGGGCTGGAGGAGGTTACAGAGATAGGGAGGGGTGTAGGGGCTGGAGGAGGTTAAAGTGACAGGGATCGTTGTTGGGGCTGGAGGTGGTTACATAGATAGGGAGGAGTGTAGGGTCTGGAGGAGTTTGCAGAGTTTGGTGGGTTTTTTTGGTCTGGAGGATGTTACAGAGATTAGGAGGGTTGTAGGGGCTGGAGGAGGTTACAGAGATGGGGGGTTGTAGGGGCTGTAGGAGGTTACAGAGATAGGGAGGTGTGTAGGGGCTGGCGGAGGTTACAGAGATAGGGAGGGGTGTAGGGGCTGGAGGAGGTTACAGAGATAGGGAGGGGTGTAGTGGCTGGAGGAGGTTACAGAGATAGGGAGGGGTGTAGTGGCTGGAGGAGGTTACAGAGATAGGGAGGGGTGTAGGGGCAGGAGGAGGTTACAGAGATAGGGAGGGGTGTAGGGGCGGAGGAGGTTACACAGTTTGGGAGGGCTGTAGGGGCTGTTGGAGGTTACAGAGTTAGGGAGTGTTGTAAGGGCTGGAGGAGGTTACAGAAATAGGGAGGGCTGTAGGGGCTGTAGGAGGTTACAGAGTTAGGGAGTGTTGTATGAGCTTGAGGAGGTTACAGAGATAGGGAGGGGTGTAGGGGCTTGAGGAGCTTACAGAGATAAGGTGGGGTGTAGGGGCTGGAGGAGGTTACAGGGATAGGGAGTGTTGTAAGGGCTGGAGGAGGTTACAGAGATAGGGAGGGGTGTAGGGGCTGGAGGAGGTTACAGAGATAGGGAGCTGTGTAGGGGCTGGTGAGGTTACAGAGATAGGGAGCGTTGTAGGGACTGGAGGAGGTTACAGAGATAGGGAGCGTTGTAGGGACTGGAGGAGGTTACAGAGATAGGGAGCGTTGTAGGGACTGGAGGAGGTTACAGAGATAGGGAGTGTTGTAGGGGCTGGAGGAGGTTACAGAGATAGGGAGTTTTCTAGGGGCTGGAGGAGGTTACAGAGATAGGGAGAGGTGTAGGTGTTGGAGGAAGTTCCAGAGATAGGGAGGGGTGCAGGGTCTGGAGGAGGTTACAAAGATAGGGAGGATTGTAGGGGCTGGAGGAGGTTACACAGATAGCGAGGGGTGTAGGGGCTGGAGGATTTTACAGAGATAGGGAGGGGTGTAGTGGCTGGGGGAGGTTACACAGATAGGGAGGTGTGTAGGGGATGGAGGTGGTAACAGAGACAGGGAGGGTTGTATGACCTGGATGATAGTAGGAGATAGGGAGGGGGGTAGGGGTCTGAAGGAGGTTACAGAACGAGGGTTGTCGGGGCTGGAGGAGGTTAAAAAGATAGGGAGCAGTGTAGCTGCTGGAGGATGTTACAGAGATAGAGAGGGTTGTAGAGGTTGGAGGAGGTTACAGAGATAAGGAGGGGAGTAGGGGCTGGAGGAGGTTCCGTGGAGAGGGAGGTGCGTAGCGGATCGAGGAGGTTACAGAGATAGGGAGGGGTGTATTTGCATGAGGAGTTTACAGAGATAGGGAGGGGTGTAGTGGCTGGAGGAGGCTACAGAGATAGGGAGGGGTGTAGGGTCTAGAGGAGGTTACAGAGATAGGGAGGGGTGTAGGGGCTGGAGGAGGTTACAGAGATAGGGAGGGCTGTAGGGTCTAGAGGAGGTTACAGAGATAGGGAGGGGTGTAGGGTCTAGAGGAGGTTACAGAGATAGGGAGGGTTGTAGGGGCTGGAGGAAGTTACAGAGATAGGGAGGGGTGTAGGGTCTGGAGGATGTTACAGAGATGGGGAGGAGTGTACGGGTTGGAGGAGGTTACAGTGATAGGGAGGTTTGTATGTGCTGGAGGAGGATAAAGTGTTAGGGAGTCGTGTAATTGCTGGAGAAGCTATCAGAGATAGGGATGTTTGTCGGGCCTGGAGGAGGTTACAGAGATAGGGAGAGGTTGTAAGGACTGTAGAAGGTTACATCGATAGGGAGGGTGTAAGGGCTGACGGAGGTTTCAGAGATAGGGAGGGGTGTGGGGGCTGGACGAGCTTACAGAGTTAGGGAGGGGTGTAGGAGCCGGAAGAGTTTACACAGTTAGGGAGGGTTGTAAGGGCTGGTGGAGGTTGCAGAAATAGGGCGGGGTGTAGGGGCTGGAGGAGGTTACAGAGATAGGGAGGGGTGTAGGGGCTGGAGGAGGTTAAAGTGACAGGGATCGTTGTTGGGGCTGGAGGTGGTTACATAGATAGGGAGGAGTGTAGGGTCTGGAGGAGTTTGCAGAGTTTGGTGGGTTTTTTTGGTCTGGAGGATGTTACAGAGATTGGGAGGGTTGTAGGGGCTGGAGGAGGTTACAGAGATAGGGGGGTTGTAGGGGCTGTAGGAGGTTACAGAGATAGGGAGGTGTGTAGGGGCTGGCGGAGGTTACAGAGATAGGGAGGGGGTGTAGGGCTTCGAGCACGTTACAGAGATAGGGAAGATTTTAGGGGCTGGAGGAGTTTACAGAGATAGTGAGGGGTGTATGTGCTGGAGGAGGTTAGAGAGATAGGGAGGGGTGTAGCGGCTGGAGGAGGTTACAGAGATAGGGAGGGGTGTAGGGGCTGGAGGAGGTTACAGAGATAGGGAGGGTGTAAGGGCTGACGGAGGTTTCAGAGATAGGGAGGGGTGTATGTGCTGGAGGAGGTTAGAGAGATAGGGAGGGGTGTAGTGGCTGGAGGAGGTTACAGAGATAGGGAGGGTTGTAGGGGCTGGAGGAGGTTACAGAGATAGGGAGGTGTGTAGGGGCTGGAGGAGGTTAGAGATATAGGGAGGGGTGTAGGGCTGGAGGAGTTTACAGAGATAGGGAGGGTTGTATGGGCTGGAGGAGGTTACAGAGATAGGGAGGGTTGTAGGGGTTGGAGGAGGTAATAGAGATAGGGAAGGGTGTAGGGGCTAGAGGAGGTTACAGAGATAGGGAGGGGTGTAGGAGCTGGAGGAGGTTACAGAGATAGGGAGGGTTGTAGGGGCTGGAGGAGATTACAGAGATAGGGAGGGGTGTAGGGTCTGGTGGACATTACAGAGATAGGTAGGTTTGTAGGGGTTGGAGGAGGTTACCGAGATAGGGAGGGTTGTAGGGGTTGGAGGAGGTTATAGAGATAGGGAGTGTTGTAGGGGCTGGAGGAGATTACAGAGATAGGGAGGGGTGTATGGGCTGGAGGAGGTTACAGAGATAGGGAGGGGTGTAGGGGCTGGAGGAGGTTACAGAGATAGGGACAGTTGTCTTGACTGGGGAACGTTACAGGGATAGTGAGTTGTCTAGGGGCTGGAGGATGTTATAGAGATAGTGAGGTACACCCACGGCGCTGTTAGGGAGGGAGTTCCAGGATTTTGTCCCGTGTGGTGTAGGTACAGCCACGGCGCTGTTAGCGAGGGAGTTCCAGGATTTTGTTCGTGTGGTGTAGGTACACTCACAGCGCTGTTAGGGAGGGAGTTCCAGGATTTTGTCCCGTGTGGTGTAGGTGCACCCACAGCGCTGTTAGGGAGGGAGTTCCAGGATTTTGACCCAGCGACAGTGAAGGAACGGCCGATATATTCGCAAGTCGGGATGGTGAGGGGCTCGGAGGGGAACTTCCAGGCGGTGTGTGTTCCCCGTGTGTCTACTGCCCTCGTCCTTCTAGATGGGAGTGGGTCGTGGGGTTTGGGCGGCGCTGTCGAAGGAGCCTTGGCGAGTTGCTGCAGTGCATCTTGTGGATGGTTCACGCACCGCAGGGGGATGGCGCTGACAGACGTTGTTCCCGCCGGATATTTACCCTCCGCACGTCGACTGGTTCCTTCAGCATGCGGGACTCCTGAAGGCTGAAATCGTAGCTCTTGTCCTGCGCGACAATCCCAACTTGCTTCCCCTCCCTGAAATCGGAGGGCGGACATCGTTAGGAATCATTTGCTCGCTTGAGCTCAGCTCCCGAGAAATAGGAACCCCTTCGAAGTTACTTCCCGGGCGGGTTGGAAGGCTGCCAAATTTCCCAAGGGCCTGGGGGGTGGTGAGGGGAGGGGAGGAGGGGGTGGTTTGGGGACAGACCCCGCTCGGAACGTGCCAGGAGCCTCTCGACTCCCCGAGCATTGGCGTCGTTCTGAAAGAAAGTACCAACGCCGGCCTGCAGAGGGCGTAGATGAATGTCTGCAGCTTCTAGCACGTATAAGTAAGCCACATCGAGAGTCCGAGTGACAATATGGAAGCGGTCCGGGGGTCTCATTCTTTCAGGGGTTTGGGGATGTTCAAGGAATTATGTTTAACGCTGGATATGAGGTGGGGGGGGGGGGTTAACCCTCTCAC
Source organism: Carcharodon carcharias (assembly GCF_017639515.1). Classification (NCBI taxonomy): domain Eukaryota; kingdom Metazoa; phylum Chordata; class Chondrichthyes; order Lamniformes; family Lamnidae; genus Carcharodon; species Carcharodon carcharias. Next base: position 978,623 of record NW_024470849.1, read on the forward strand.
CCACCTCCTCCCAGTTGCACACACACACACACACACACACACACACACCGGGCAGCCCCTTCCCCTATCGGAGGGGGGATTAACCCTCTCACCCACACCCTCCCAGTTACACACACACACTGGGCAGCCGCTTCCCCTATCGGAGGGGGGGAATAACCCTCTCACCCACCTCCTCCCAGTTACACACACACACACACACTGGGCAGCCCCTTCCCCTATCGGAGGGTGGGTTTGTGGGGAGAGGGGGTGGGGAATTAAAGGGGCCTCCACTGGTTCGATTGTGCCTCCCACCGCCCCCCCCCCCACCCCCCCCACCACCGGCCACCCAACCCTTTGCTTCCCCCCCTCGCTCACCGAAATTGGAGGACTCTGACCTCTGACCCAGCCAGGTGCGTGTGGAGTAAGGAGCCAAGTATTTTCATGTCCGGGTAGCTCTGACCTTCGACCTGGAGGGGGAGGGGGGGGGGGTGGTGAAGAACAGCCGGGGTTTAGCACACGGGGTCCCGGAGATCGAGCATCTTCCTCGAGAGGGGGGCTCCGCACGCGCTGGGGTCTTCGGGTGAGGAGGGGGTGCAGGGCCGGAGGAGGAGGCGGAGGTTTCATATTCCGCCGGGAGAGGGCGACGCAAAGGTCAGCTGGGCGCAGCCTTCCGGAACCGAGCCTCCTCCGGCGTTCCGAGGGCGCATAAGTGGGGGCGGGGCCACTTCTAGGGCCAGGCCTGGGGGAGGGGAGTGTTGGGGGTTGTTGGTGGAGCCAATAAGGGAGAGGGAAGACGCAGGCTTCAATATGGTGGCGGGGTTGCGGGGGGTGGGGGGTGGTGGTTAGGGTTAAGAACAAAGAGGATAAATCCACAAGGATCCCGGCCTCACCAGGTGGATCGGAAAAGCGCGGACCTCCCCTCCCAATGCCCGTGAGAGGAGGGAGAAGGGAAAGCGGGGAGCGATGGGGCCAGGGAAACTCCGGAGCTCCCCATTGGCTAAGGATTTCCCGGGAAAGTGCAGAGGCATCAGGCAGAGTCTACATGGTGTCCTGTGAAAGGGAAAACGGATCTTGGTCGAATGATTCGACAAGAGGGGTGGGGGTAGGGACGTGTGGGTTTAAAGGGGGACCTGTAGATGTGCTGCACATGGATTTCCAACAGGCGATGGGGTGAAGGTTACTGCACGGAATAAGATCTCATGGGGTAGGGGGGTAATGTATCGGCAGGGATACAGGATTGGCTGGCAACAAGGGAGCGGAGGATAGGGGTGAGTGGGTCTTTTTCATGTCGGGTAGAATATTATTTAAACTGTGCACAGTCCCGGTCTCCGTATCCCCCCCCTCGGTTAGACCACACTTGGAGCACCGTGCACAGTTCCGGTCTCCGTATCCCCTCCTCGGTTAGACCACACTCGGAGCACCGTGCACAGTTCCGGTCTCCGTATCCCCCCCTCGGTTAGACCACACTCGGAATTCAGGAGAAACACCTTTACCCAGAGGGTGGGGGGAATGTGGGACTCACTCCCACAGGGATTGGGGGCCGAGGGGGAAGAGTCTCGATGGATTGAAGGGGGTTGGGGGGGGTGAGGAAGCTGGATATAGACAAGAGGGAGACTAGAAGAGTTGGAGATGCTGAGTCACGGAGCAGAGGGGAAGAATGGGCTGATTCCCTTCCGGAATGTTCCACCGGAGCTGGCCGATCATAGCCAACGCGTGGTCCATGAGGGAGTGAACGCTGAGGGTGGTCCTACCCGCATGAGGGGGGAAGTGTCACAGTATCCGTAGGTCTTGAACGATGGGGTCTTCGGGGGGATGGGAAGGAAACCTCCAACTTCAATTCCGGTCCAGAAAATGCCAATGTCATACTCCCGGAGGTCGGACGTCAGGTGCAAAGTAAATCCAGAATGATCACGAACCCCTGAAAAATGGTACAAGGTAAAAATATCCAGGCATGAGCCCTACGCCTGACCCTAACACTAAACTACAATCCTAACCCTATCCCTAACCCTAACCAAACCCTAACCCTAACCCTAAACTACAATCCAACCGTAACCCTAACACAAACCCTAACCCTAAACCTAACCCTAACCATAACCCTAACCCAAACCCTAACCCAAACCCTAACCCTAAGCCTAAACTACAATCCAACCCTAACCCTAACACAAACCCTAACCCTAAAACTAACCCTAACCCTAACCCTAACCCTAACCCTAACCCTAACCCTAACCCTAACCCTAACCCTAACCCTAACCCTAACCCTAACCCTAACCCTAACCCTAACCCTAACCCTAACCCTAACCCTAACCCTAACCCTAACCCTAACCCTAACCCTAACCCTAACCCTAACCCTAACCCTAACCCTAACCCTAACCCTAACCCTAACCCTAACCCTAACCCTAACCCTAACCCTAACCCTAACCCTAACCCTAACCCTAACCCTAACCCTAACCCTAACCCTAACCCTAACCCTAACCCTAACCCTAACCCTAACCCTAACCCTAACCCTAACCCTAACCCTAACCCTAACCCTAACCCTAACCCTAACCCTAACCCTAACCCTAACCCTAACCCTAACCCTAACCCTAACCCTAACCCTAACCCTAACCCTAACCCTAACCCTAACCCTAACCCTAACCCTAACCCTAACCCTAACCCTAACCCTAACCCTAACCCTAACCCTAACCCTAACCCTAACCCTAACCCTAACCCTAACCCTAACCCTAACCCTAACCCTAACCCTAACCCTAACCCTAACCCTAACCCTAACCCTAACCCTAACCCTAACCCTAACCCTAACCCTAACCCTAACCCTAACCCTAACCCTAACCCTAACCCTAACCCTAACCCTAACCCTAACCCTAACCCTAACCCTAACCCTAACCCTAACCCTAACCCTAACCCTAACCCTAACCCTAACCCTAACCCTAACCCTAACCCTAACCCTAACCCTAACCCTAACCCTAACCCTAACCCTAACCCTAACCCTAACCCTAACCCTAACCCTAACCCTAACCCTAACCCTAACCCTAACCCTAACCCTAACCCTAACCCTAACCCTAACCCTAACCCTAACCCTAACCCTAACCCTAACCCTAACCCTAAATCTAACCCTAACCCTAACCCTAACCCTAACCCTAACCCTAACCCTAACCCTAACCCTAACCCTAAACTACAATCCTAATCCAAACCCTAACCCAAACCCTAACTCTAACCCTAACCCTAAAGCTAACCCTAACCCTAACCCTAACCTTAACCCTAACCCTAACCCTAACCCCTAAACCTAACCCTAAACCCTAACCCTAACCCTAACCATAACCCTAACCCTAACCCTAAACTACAATCCTAACCCTAGCCCTAACACAAGCACTAAACTACAAACCTAACCCTAACCTTAACCGTAACCCTAACCCTAACACCTAAAGCCTAACCTTAACCCTAACCCTAACACTAACCCGAACCCAATGTAAATCCAGAATGATCGTGAGCCCCTGAAAAATGGTACACGGTAAAATGATCCGGGCACGAACCATAATACTAAACCTAACCCTAAACTACAATCGAAAGAGTAACCCCTAACCCTAACCATAACCCTAACCCTAACCCTAACCCTAACCCTAAACTACAATCCGAAGAGTAACCCCTAACCCTAACCCTAACCTTAACACTAAACTACAATCCGAACCCTAACCCTAACCCTAACCCTAACCCTAACCCTAACCCTAACCCTAACCCTAACCCTAACCCTAACCCAAACACTAACCCTAACCCTAACCCTAACCCTAACCCTAACCCTAACCCTAACCCTAACCCTAACCCTAACCCTAACCCTAACCCTAACCCTAACCCTAACCCTAACCCTAACCCTAACCCTAACCCTAACCCTAACCCTAACCCTAACCCTAACCCTAACCCTAACCCTAACCCTAACCCTAACCCTAACCCTAACCCTAACCCTAACCCTAACCCTAACCCTAACCCTAACCCTAACCCTAACCCTAACCCTAACCCTAACCCTAACCCTAACCCTAACCCTAACCCTAACCCTAACCCTAACCCTAACCCTAACCCTAACCCTAACACTAACCCTAACCCTAACCCTAACCCTAACCCTAACCATAACACTAACCCTAACGCTAACCCTAACCAAAACCCAAACACGAAACCGAACCCTAATCCTAACCCTAATCCTAAAGTACAGTCCGAACACTAACCCATAACCCTAACACTAACGCTAACCCTAATCCTAACGCAAACCCTAACACTAACACTAACCAGAACCCTAACCCCTAAACCTAACCCCTAACCCTAATCCTAACCCTAAACCCTAACCCTAACCCTAACCCTAAGACTAACGCGAACCCAATGTAAATCCAGAAAGATCGCGAGCCCTTGAAAAATGATACACGGTAAAATGATCCGGGCACGAGCCATAATCCTGACCCTAACCCTAAACTACAGTCCGAACACTAACCACTAACCATAACCCTAATCCTAACCCTGACCCAAACCCAAACCCTAACCCTAACGCTAACCCTAACCCTAACCCTATACCTAACCATAACCTTAATCCTAACACTGACCCAAACCCAAACCCTAACCCTAACACTAACCCTAACCCTAACACTAACCCTAAACCAAACACTAACCCTAGCTCTAACACTAAACACTAACCCTAACACTAACCCTAACCCTAACACTAACCCTAACCCTAACCCTAACCCTAACCCTAACCCTAACCCTAACCCTAACCCTAACCCTAACCCTAACCCTAACCCTAACCCTAACCCTAACCCTAACCCTAACCCTAACCCTAACCCTAACCCTAACCCTAACCCTAACCCTAACCCTAACCCTAACCCTAACCCTAACCCTAACCCTAACCCTAACCCTAACCCTAACCCTAACCCTAACCCTAACCCTAACCCTAACCCTAACCCTAACCCTAACCCTAACCCTAACCCTAACCCTAACCCTAACCCTAACCCTAACCCTAACCCTAACCCTAACCCTAACCCTAACCCTAACCCTAACCCTAACCCTAACCCTAACCCTAACCCTAACCCTAACCCTAACCCTAACCCTAACCCTAACCCTAACCCTAACCCTAACCCTAACCCTAACCCTAACCCTAACCCTAACCCTAACCCTAACCCTAACCCTAACCCTAACCCTAACCCTAACCCTAAACCAAACACTAACCCGAACCCAATGTAAATCCAGAATGATCGTGAGCCCCTGAAAAATGGTACACGGTAAAATGATCAGGGCACGAGCCATAATACTAAACCTAACCCTAAACTACAATCCGAAGAGTAACCACTAACCCTAACCGTAACCCTAACACTAACCCTAACCCTAACCCTAAACTACAATCCGAAGAGTATCCCCTAACCCTAACCGTAACCCTAACCCTAACCCTAACCCTAACCCTAAACCTAACCCAAACACTAACCCTAAACCTAACCCTAACCCTAACCCTAAACCTAACGCTAACCCTAACCCAAACCCAGCACTAAACCTAACCCTAATCCTAACCCTAATCCTAAAGTACAATCCGAACACTAACCCCTGACCCTAACCATAACCCTAACCATAACCCTAATCCTAACCCAAACAGTAACCCTAACCCTAACCCTAACATTAACACTACCCCTAACACTAACCCTAACCCAAACCCTAACACTAAACCTAACACTAATCCTAAAACTAATCCTAAAATACAATCCGAACACTAACCCCTAACCCTAACCCTAATGCTAACCCTAATCCTAACCCAAACCCTAACCCTAACCCTAACCCTAACCATAACATTAACCCTAACGCTAACCCTAACCCAAACCCTAACACTAAACCTAACCCTAATCCTAACCCTAATGCTAAAGTACAATCCGAACACTAACCCCTAACCCTAACCCTAACGCTAACCCTAATCCTAACCCAAACCCTAACCCTAACACTAACCCTAACCCCTAAACCTAACCCCTAACCCTAATCCTAACCCTAAACCCTAACCCTAACCCTAACCCTAAGACTAACCCGAACCCAATGTAAATCCAGAATGATCGCGAGCCCTTGAAAAATGGTACATGGTAAAATGATCCAGGCACGAGCCATAATCCTGACCCTAACACTAAACTACAGTCCGAACACTAACCCCTAACCATAACCCTAATCCTAACCCTAACCCTAACCCTAACCCTAACCCTAACCCTAACCCTAACCCTAACCCTAACCCTAACCCTAACCCTAACCCTAACCCTAACCCTAACCCTAACCCTAACCCTAACCCTAACCCTAACCCTAACCCTAACCCTAACCCTAACCCTAACCCTAACCCTAACCCTAACCCTAACCCTAACCCTAACCCTAACCCTAACCCTAACCCTAACCCTAACCCTAACCCTAACCCTAACCCTAACCCTAACCCTAACCCTAACCCTAACCCTAACCCTAACCCTAACCCTAACCCTAACCCTAACCCTAACCCTAACCCTAACCCTAACCCTAACCCTAACCCTAACCCTAACCCTAACCCTAACCCTAACCCTAACCCTAACCCTAACCCTAACCCTAACCCTAACCCTAACCCTAACCCTAACCCTAACCCTAACCCTAACCCTAACCCTAACCCTAACCCTAACCCTAACCCTAACCCTAACCCTAACCCTAACCCTAACCCTAACCCTAACCCTAACCCTAACCCTAACCCTAACCCTAACCCTAACCCTAACCCTAACCCTAACCCTAACCCTAACCCTAACCCTAACCCTAACCCTAACCCTAACCCTAACCCTAACCCTAACCCTAACCCTAACCCTAACCCTAACCCTAACCCTAACCCTAACCCTAACCCTAACCCTAACCCTAACCCTAACCCTAACCCTAACCCTAACCCTAACCCTAACCCTAACCCTAACCCTAACCCTAACCCTAACCCTAACCCTAACCCTAACCCTAACCCTAACCCTAACCCTAACCCTAACCCTAACCCTAACCCTAACCCTAACCCTAACCCTAACCCTAACCCTAACCCTAACCCTAACCCTAACCCTAACCAGGAAGCTGAGCTCAACAACAAACGTTAACATAACCACAGCACTAACATCAGGCAACCCGAAATCTAGTCTGAAAAGGGTAATCCTAACCCTAACCCTAACCCCTAACCCCAAAACCAACTCCAACTCCAACTCCAACTAAAACTCCAACACTAATCCTAACCCTAATCCTAACCCTAACCCTAACCCCAACCCCAACTCCAACTCCAACTCCAACTCCAACCCTAACCCTAACCACTAAGCCTAACTCTAACCCTAACCCTAACCCAAACCTTAACCTTAACCCTAACCCTAACCACTAACCATAACCCGAGCCCTAAAACTAACCCAAACCCTAACCCTAACACTAACCCCTAACCTTAACCCTAACCCGAACCACTAACCCTAACCCTACAACTAACCCAAACCCTAACCCTCACCCTCACCCTAACCCTAACCCTAACCCTAACACTAACCCTAACCCTAACAATAACCCTAACCCTAATCCTAACCCCAAAACCTAACCCTAACCCTAACCCTAACCCTAACCCTAACCCTAACCCTAACCCTAACCCTAACCCTAACCCTAACCCTAACCCTAACCCTAACCCTAACCCTAACCCTAACCCTAACCCTAACCCTAACCCTAACCCTAACCCTAACCCTAACCCTAACCCTAACCCTAACCCTAACCCTAACCCTAACCCTAACCCTAACCCTAACCCTAACCCTAACCCTAACCCTAACCCTAACCCTAACCCTAACCCTAACCCTAACCCTAACCCTAACCCTAACCCTAACCCTAACCCTAACCCTAACCCTAACCCTAACCCTAACCCTAACCCTAACCCTAACCCTAACCCTAACCCTAACCCTAACCCTAACCCTAACCCTAACCCTAACCCTAACCCTAACCCTAACCCTAACCCTAACCCTAACCCTAACCCTAACCCTAACCCTAACCCTAACCCTAACCCTAACCCTAACCCTAACCCTAACCCTAACCCTAACCCTAACCCTAACCCTAACCCTAACCCTAACCCTAACCCTAACCCTAACCCTAACCCTAACCCTAACCCTAACCCTAACCCTAACCCTAACCCTAACCCTAACCCTAACCCTAACCCTAACCCTAACCCTAACCCTAACCCTAACCCTAACCCTAACCCTAACCCTAACCCTAACCCTAACCCTAACCCTAACCCTAACCCTAACCCTAACCCTAACCCTAACCCTAACCCTAACCCTAACCCTAACCCTAACCCTAACCCTAACCCTAACCCTAACCCTAACCCTAACCCTAACCCTAACCCTAACCCTAACCCTAACCCTAACCCTAACCCTAACCCTAACCCTAACCCTAACCCTAACCCTAACCCTAACCCTAACCCTAACCCTAACCCTAACCCTAACCCTAACCCTAACCCTAACCCTAACCCTAACCCTAACCCTAACCCTAACCCTAACCCTAACCCTAACCCTAACCCTAACCCTAACCCTAACCCTAACCCTAACCCTAACCCTAACCCTAACCCTAACCCTAACCCTAACCCTAACCCTAACCCTAACCCTAACCCTAACCCTAACCCTAACCCTAACCCTAACCCTAACCCTAACCCTAACCCTAACCCTAACCCTAACCCTAACCCTAACCCTAACCCTAACCCTAACCCTAACCCTAACCCTAACCCTAACCCTAACCCTAACCCTAACCCTAACCCTAACCCTAACCCTAACCCTAACCCTAACCCTAACCCTAACCCTAACCCTAACCCTAACCCTAACCCTAACCCTAACCCTAACCCTAACCCTAACCCTAACCCTAACCCTAACCCTAACCCTAACCCTAACCCTAACCCTAACCCTAACCCTAACCCTAACCCTAACCCTAACCCTAACCCTAACCCTAACCCTAACCCTAACCCTAACCCTAACCCTAACCCTAACCCTAACCCTAACCCTAACCCTAACCCTAACCCTAACCCTAACCCTAACCCTAACCCTAACCCTAACCCTAACCCTAACCCTAACCCTAACCCTAACCCTAACCCTAACCCTAACCCTAACCCTAACCCTAACCCTAACCCTAACCCTAACCCTAACCCTAACCCTAACCCTAACCCTAACCCTAACCCTAACCCTAACCCTAACCCTAACCCTAACCCTAACCCTAACCCTAACCCTAACCCTAACCCTAACCCTAACCCTAACCCTAACCCTAACCCTAACCCTAACCCTAACCCTAACCCTAACCCTAACCCTAACCCTAACCCTAACCCTAACCCTAACCCTAACCCTAACCCTAACCCTAACCCTAACCCTAACCCTAACCCTAACCCTAACCCTAACCCTAACCCTAACCCTAACCCTAACCCTAACCCTAACCCTAACCCTAACCCTAACCCTAACCCTAACCCTAACCCTAACCCTAACCCTAACCCTAACCCTAACCCTAACCCTAACCCTAACCCTAACCCTAACCCTAACCCTAACCCTAACCCTAACCCTAACCCTAACCCTAACCCTAACCCTAACCCTAACCCTAACCCTAACCCTAACCCTAACCCTAACCCTAACCCTAACCCTAACCCTAACCCTAACCCTAACCCTAACCCTAACCCTAACCCTAACCCTAACCCTAACCCTAACCCTAACCCTAACCCTAACCCTAACCCTAACCCTAACCCTAACCCTAACCCTAACCCTAACCCTAACCCTAACCCTAACCCTAACCCTAACCCTAACCCTAACCCTAACCCTAACCCTAACCCTAACCCTAACCCTAACCCTAACCCTAACCCTAACCCTAACCCTAACCCTAACCCTAACCCTAACCCTAACCCTAACCCTAACCCTAACCCTAACCCTAACCCTAACCCTAACCCTAACCCTAACCCTAACCCTAACCCTAACCCTAACCCTAACCCTAACCCTAACCCTAACCCTAACCCTAACCCTAACCCTAACCCTAACCCTAACCCTAACCCTAACCCTAACCCTAACCCTAACCCTAACCCTAACCCTAACCCTAACCCTAACCCTAACCCTAACCCTAACCCTAACCCTAACCCTAACCCTAACCCTAACCCTAACCCTAACCCTAACCCTAACCCTAACCCTAACCCTAACCCTAACCCTAACCCTAACCCTAACCCTAACCCTAACCCTAACCCTAACCCTAACCCTAACCCTAACCCTAACCCTAACCCTAACCCTAACCCTAACCCTAACCCTAACCCTAACCCTAACCCTAACCCTAACCCTAACCCTAACCCTAACCCTAACCCTAACCCTAACCCTAACCCTAACCCTAACCCTAACCCTAACCCTAACCCTAACCCTAACCCTAACCCTAACCCTAACCCTAACCCTAACCCTAACCCTAACCCTAACCCTAACCCTAACCCTAACCCTAACCCTAACCCTAACCCTAACCCTAACCCTAACCCTAACCCTAACCCTAACCCTAACCCTAACCCTAACCCTAACCCTAACCCTAACCCTAACCCTAACCCTAACCCTAACCCTAACCCTAACCCTAACCCTAACCCTAACCCTAACCCTAACCCTAACCCTAACCCTAACCCTAACCCTAACCCTAACCCTAACCCTAACCCTAACCCTAACCCTAACCCTAACCCTAACCCTAACCCTAACCCTAACCCTAACCCTAACCCTAACCCTAACCCTAACCCTAACCCTAACCCTAACCCTAACCCTAACCCTAACCCTAACCCTAACCCTAACCCTAACCCTAACCCTAACCCTAACCCTAACCCTAACCCTAACCCTAACCCTAACCCTAACCCTAACCCTAACCCTAACCCTAACCCTAACCCTAACCCTAACCCTAACCCTAACCCTAACCCTAACCCTAACCCTAACCCTAACCCTAACCCTAACCCTAACCCTAACCCTAACCCTAACCCTAACCCTAACCCTAACCCTAACCCTAACCCTAACCCTAACCCTAACCCTAACCCTAACCCTAACCCTAACCCTAACCCTAACCCTAACCCTAACCCTAACCCTAACCCTAACCCTAACCCTAACCCTAACCCTAACCCTAACCCTAACCCTAACCCTAACCCTAACCCTAACCCTAACCCTAACCCTAACCCTAACCCTAACCCTAACCCTAACCCTAACCCTAACCCTAACCCTAACCCTAACCCTAACCCTAACCCTAACCCTAACCCTAACCCTAACCCTAACCCTAACCCTAACCCTAACCCTAACCCTAACCCTAACCCTAACCCTAACCCTAACCCTAACCCTAACCCTAACCCTAACCCTAACCCTAACCCTAACCCTAACCCTAACCCTAACCCTAACCCTAACCCTAACCCTAACCCTAACCCTAACCCTAACCCTAACCCTAACCCTAACCCTAACCCTAACCCTAACCCTAACCCTAACCCTAACCCTAACCCTAACCCTAACCCTAACCCTAACCCTAACCCTAACCCTAACCCTAACCCTAACCCTAACCCTAACCCTAACCCTAACCCTAACCCTAACCCTAACCCTAACCCTAACCCTAACCCTAACCCTAACCCTAACCCTAACCCTAACCCTAACCCTAACCCTAACCCTAACCCTAACCCTAACCCTAACCCTAACCCTAACCCTAACCCTAACCCTAACCCTAACCCTAACCCTAACCCTAACCCTAACCCTAACCCTAACCCTAACCCTAACCCTAACCCTAACCCTAACCCTAACCCTAACCCTAACCCTAACCCTAACCCTAACCCTAACCCTAACCCTAACCCTAACCCTAACCCTAACCCTAACCCTAACCCTAACCCTAACCCTAACCCTAACCCTAACCCTAACCCTAACCCTAACCCTAACCCTAACCCTAACCCTAACCCTAACCCTAACCCTAACCCTAACCCTAACCCTAACCCTAACCCTAACCCTAACCCTAACCCTAACCCTAACCCTAACCCTAACCCTAACCCTAACCCTAACCCTAACCCTAACCCTAACCCTAACCCTAACCCTAACCCTAACCCTAACCCTAACCCTAACCCTAACCCTAACCCTAACCCTAACCCTAACCCTAACCCTAACCCTAACCCTAACCCTAACCCTAACCCTAACCCTAACCCTAACCCTAACCCTAACCCTAACCCTAACCCTAACCCTAACCCTAACCCTAACCCTAACCCTAACCCTAACCCTAACCCTAACCCTAACCCTAACCCTAACCCTAACCCTAACCCTAACCCTAACCCTAACCCTAACCCTAACCCTAACCCTAACCCTAACCCTAACCCTAACCCTAACCCTAACCCTAACCCTAACCCTAACCCTAACCCTAACCCTAACCCTAACCCTAACCCTAACCCTAACCCTAACCCTAACCCTAACCCTAACCCTAACCCTAACCCTAACCCTAACCCTAACCCTAACCCTAACCCTAACCCTAACCCTAACCCTAACCCTAACCCTAACCCTAACCCTAACCCTAACCCTAACCCTAACCCTAACCCTAACCCTAACCCTAACCCTAACCCTAACCCTAACCCTAACCCTAACCCTAACCCTAACCCTAACCCTAACCCTAACCCTAACCCTAACCCTAACCCTAACCCTAACCCTAACCCTAACCCTAACCCTAACCCTAACCCTAACCCTAACCCTAACCCTAACCCTAACCCTAACCCTAACCCTAACCCTAACCCTAACCCTAACCCTAACCCTAACCCTAACCCTAACCCTAACCCTAACCCTAACCCTAACCCTAACCCTAACCCTAACCCTAACCCTAACCCTAACCCTAACCCTAACCCTAACCCTAACCCTAACCCTAACCCTAACCCTAACCCTAACCCTAACCCTAACCCTAACCCTAACCCTAACCCTAACCCTAACCCTAACCCTAACCCTAACCCTAACCCTAACCCTAACCCTAACCCTAACCCTAACCCTAACCCTAACCCTAACCCTAACCCTAACCCTAACCCTAACCCTAACCCTAACCCTAACCCTAACCCTAACCCTAACCCTAACCCTAACCCTAACCCTAACCCTAACCCTAACCCTAACCCTAACCCTAACCCTAACCCTAACCCTAACCCTAACCCTAACCCTAACCCTAACCCTAACCCTAACCCTAACCCTAACCCTAACCCTAACCCTAACCCTAACCCTAACCCTAACCCTAACCCTAACCCTAACCCTAACCCTAACCCTAACCCTAACCCTAACCCTAACCCTAACCCTAACCCTAACCCTAACCCTAACCCTAACCCTAACCCTAACCCTAACCCTAACCCTAACCCTAACCCTAACCCTAACCCTAACCCTAACCCTAACCCTAACCCTAACCCTAACCCTAACCCTAACCCTAACCCTAACCCTAACCCTAACCCTAACCCTAACCCTAACCCTAACCCTAACCCTAACCCTAACCCTAACCCTAACCCTAACCCTAACCCTAACCCTAACCCTAACCCTAACCCTAACCCTAACCCTAACCCTAACCCTAACCCTAACCCTAACCCTAACCCTAACCCTAACCCTAACCCTAACCCTAACCCTAACCCTAACCCTAACCCTAACCCTAACCCTAACCCTAACCCTAACCCTAACCCTAACCCTAACCCTAACCCTAACCCTAACCCTAACCCTAACCCTAACCCTAACCCTAACCCTAACCCTAACCCTAACCCTAACCCTAACCCTAACCCTAACCCTAACCCTAACCCTAACCCTAACCCTAACCCTAACCCTAACCCTAACCCTAACCCTAACCCTAACCCTAACCCTAACCCTAACCCTAACCCTAACCCTAACCCTAACCCTAACCCTAACCCTAACCCTAACCCTAACCCTAACCCTAACCCTAACCCTAACCCTAACCCTAACCCTAACCCTAACCCTAACCCTAACCCTAACCCTAACCCTAACCCTAACCCTAACCCTAACCCTAACCCTAACCCTAACCCTAACCCTAACCCTAACCCTAACCCTAACCCTAACCCTAACCCTAACCCTAACCCTAACCCTAACCCTAACCCTAACCCTAACCCTAACCCTAACCCTAACCCTAACCCTAACCCTAACCCTAACCCTAACCCTAACCCTAACCCTAACCCTAACCCTAACCCTAACCCTAACCCTAACCCTAACCCTAACCCTAACCCTAACCCTAACCCTAACCCTAACCCTAACCCTAACCCTAACCCTAACCCTAACCCTAACCCTAACCCTAACCCTAACCCTAACCCTAACCCTAACCCTAACCCTAACCCTAACCCTAACCCTAACCCTAACCCTAACCCTAACCCTAACCCTAACCCTAACCCTAACCCTAACCCTAACCCTAACCCTAACCCTAACCCTAACCCTAACCCTAACCCTAACCCTAACCCTAACCCTAACCCTAACCCTAACCCTAACCCTAACCCTAACCCTAACCCTAACCCTAACCCTAACCCTAACCCTAACCCTAACCCTAACCCTAACCCTAACCCTAACCCTAACCCTAACCCTAACCCTAACCCTAACCCTAACCCTAACCCTAACCCTAACCCTAACCCTAACCCTAACCCTAACCCTAACCCTAACCCTAACCCTAACCCTAACCCTAACCCTAACCCTAACCCTAACCCTAACCCTAACCCTAACCCTAACCCTAACCCTAACCCTAACCCTAACCCTAACCCTAACCCTAACCCTAACCCTAACCCTAACCCTAACCCTAACCCTAACCCTAACCCTAACCCTAACCCTAACCCTAACCCTAACCCTAACCCTAACCCTAACCCTAACCCTAACCCTAACCCTAACCCTAACCCTAACCCTAACCCTAACCCTAACCCTAACCCTAACCCTAACCCTAACCCTAACCCTAACCCTAACCCTAACCCTAACCCTAACCCTAACCCTAACCCTAACCCTAACCCTAACCCTAACCCTAACCCTAACCCTAACCCTAACCCTAACCCTAACCCTAACCCTAACCCTAACCCTAACCCTAACCCTAACCCTAACCCTAACCCTAACCCTAACCCTAACCCTAACCCTAACCCTAACCCTAACCCTAACCCTAACCCTAACCCTAACCCTAACCCTAACCCTAACCCTAACCCTAACCCTAACCCTAACCCTAACCCTAACCCTAACCCTAACCCTAACCCTAACCCTAACCCTAACCCTAACCCTAACCCTAACCCTAACCCTAACCCTAACCCTAACCCTAACCCTAACCCTAACCCTAACCCTAACCCTAACCCTAACCCTAACCCTAACCCTAACCCTAACCCTAACCCTAACCCTAACCCTAACCCTAACCCTAACCCTAACCCTAACCCTAACCCTAACCCTAACCCTAACCCTAACCCTAACCCTAACCCTAACCCTAACCCTAACCCTAACCCTAACCCTAACCCTAACCCTAACCCTAACCCTAACCCTAACCCTAACCCTAACCCTAACCCTAACCCTAACCCTAACCCTAACCCTAACCCTAACCCTAACCCTAACCCTAACCCTAACCCTAACCCTAACCCTAACCCTAACCCTAACCCTAACCCTAACCCTAACCCTAACCCTAACCCTAACCCTAACCCTAACCCTAACCCTAACCCTAACCCTAACCCTAACCCTAACCCTAACCCTAACCCTAACCCTAACCCTAACCCTAACCCTAACCCTAACCCTAACCCTAACCCTAACCCTAACCCTAACCCTAACCCTAACCCTAACCCTAACCCTAACCCTAACCCTAACCCTAACCCTAACCCTAACCCTAACCCTAACCCTAACCCTAACCCTAACCCTAACCCTAACCCTAACCCTAACCCTAACCCTAACCCTAACCCTAACCCTAACCCTAACCCTAACCCTAACCCTAACCCTAACCCTAACCCTAACCCTAACCCTAACCCTAACCCTAACCCTAACCCTAACCCTAACCCTAACCCTAACCCTAACCCTAACCCTAACCCTAACCCTAACCCTAACCCTAACCCTAACCCTAACCCTAACCCTAACCCTAACCCTAACCCTAACCCTAACCCTAACCCTAACCCTAACCCTAACCCTAACCCTAACCCTAACCCTAACCCTAACCCTAACCCTAACCCTAACCCTAACCCTAACCCTAACCCTAACCCTAACCCTAACCCTAACCCTAACCCTAACCCTAACCCTAACCCTAACCCTAACCCTAACCCTAACCCTAACCCTAACCCTAACCCTAACCCTAACCCTAACCCTAACCCTAACCCTAACCCTAACCCTAACCCTAACCCTAACCCTAACCCTAACCCTAACCCTAACCCTAACCCTAACCCTAACCCTAACCCTAACCCTAACCCTAACCCTAACCCTAACCCTAACCCTAACCCTAACCCTAACCCTAACCCTAACCCTAACCCTAACCCTAACCCTAACCCTAACCCTAACCCTAACCCTAACCCTAACCCTAACCCTAACCCTAACCCTAACCCTAACCCTAACCCTAACCCTAACCCTAACCCTAACCCTAACCCTAACCCTAACCCTAACCCTAACCCTAACCCTAACCCTAACCCTAACCCTAACCCTAACCCTAACCCTAACCCTAACCCTAACCCTAACCCTAACCCTAACCCTAACCCTAACCCTAACCCTAACCCTAACCCTAACCCTAACCCTAACCCTAACCCTAACCCTAACCCTAACCCTAACCCTAACCCTAACCCTAACCCTAACCCTAACCCTAACCCTAACCCTAACCCTAACCCTAACCCTAACCCTAACCCTAACCCTAACCCTAACCCTAACCCTAACCCTAACCCTAACCCTAACCCTAACCCTAACCCTAACCCTAACCCTAACCCTAACCCTAACCCTAACCCTAACCCTAACCCTAACCCTAACCCTAACCCTAACCCTAACCCTAACCCTAACCCTAACCCTAACCCTAACCCTAACCCTAACCCTAACCCTAACCCTAACCCTAACCCTAACCCTAACCCTAACCCTAACCCTAACCCTAACCCTAACCCTAACCCTAACCCTAACCCTAACCCTAACCCTAACCCTAACCCTAACCCTAACCCTAACCCTAACCCTAACCCTAACCCTAACCCTAACCCTAACCCTAACCCTAACCCTAACCCTAACCCTAACCCTAACCCTAACCCTAACCCTAACCCTAACCCTAACCCTAACCCTAACCCTAACCCTAACCCTAACCCTAACCCTAACCCTAACCCTAACCCTAACCCTAACCCTAACCCTAACCCTAACCCTAACCCTAACCCTAACCCTAACCCTAACCCTAACCCTAACCCTAACCCTAACCCTAACCCTAACCCTAACCCTAACCCTAACCCTAACCCTAACCCTAACCCTAACCCTAACCCTAACCCTAACCCTAACCCTAACCCTAACCCTAACCCTAACCCTAACCCTAACCCTAACCCTAACCCTAACCCTAACCCTAACCCTAACCCTAACCCTAACCCTAACCCTAACCCTAACCCTAACCCTAACCCTAACCCTAACCCTAACCCTAACCCTAACCCTAACCCTAACCCTAACCCTAACCCTAACCCTAACCCTAACCCTAACCCTAACCCTAACCCTAACCCTAACCCTAACCCTAACCCTAACCCTAACCCTAACCCTAACCCTAACCCTAACCCTAACCCTAACCCTAACCCTAACCCTAACCCTAACCCTAACCCTAACCCTAACCCTAACCCTAACCCTAACCCTAACCCTAACCCTAACCCTAACCCTAACCCTAACCCTAACCCTAACCCTAACCCTAACCCTAACCCTAACCCTAACCCTAACCCTAACCCTAACCCTAACCCTAACCCTAACCCTAACCCTAACCCTAACCCTAACCCTAACCCTAACCCTAACCCTAACCCTAACCCTAACCCTAACCCTAACCCTAACCCTAACCCTAACCCTAACCCTAACCCTAACCCTAACCCTAACCCTAACCCTAACCCTAACCCTAACCCTAACCCTAACCCTAACCCTAACCCTAACCCTAACCCTAACCCTAACCCTAACCCTAACCCTAACCCTAACCCTAACCCTAACCCTAACCCTAACCCTAACCCTAACCCTAACCCTAACCCTAACCCTAACCCTAACCCTAACCCTAACCCTAACCCTAACCCTAACCCTAACCCTAACCCTAACCCTAACCCTAACCCTAACCCTAACCCTAACCCTAACCCTAACCCTAACCCTAACCCTAACCCTAACCCTAACCCTAACCCTAACCCTAACCCTAACCCTAACCCTAACCCTAACCCTAACCCTAACCCTAACCCTAACCCTAACCCTAACCCTAACCCTAACCCTAACCCTAACCCTAACCCTAACCCTAACCCTAACCCTAACCCTAACCCTAACCCTAACCCTAACCCTAACCCTAACCCTAACCCTAACCCTAACCCTAACCCTAACCCTAACCCTAACCCTAACCCTAACCCTAACCCTAACCCTAACCCTAACCCTAACCCTAACCCTAACCCTAACCCTAACCCTAACCCTAACCCTAACCCTAACCCTAACCCTAACCCTAACCCTAACCCTAACCCTAACCCTAACCCTAACCCTAACCCTAACCCTAACCCTAACCCTAACCCTAACCCTAACCCTAACCCTAACCCTAACCCTAACCCTAACCCTAACCCTAACCCTAACCCTAACCCTAACCCTAACCCTAACCCTAACCCTAACCCTAACCCTAACCCTAACCCTAACCCTAACCCTAACCCTAACCCTAACCCTAACCCTAACCCTAACCCTAACCCTAACCCTAACCCTAACCCTAACCCTAACCCTAACCCTAACCCTAACCCTAACCCTAACCCTAACCCTAACCCTAACCCTAACCCTAACCCTAACCCTAACCCTAACCCTAACCCTAACCCTAACCCTAACCCTAACCCTAACCCTAACCCTAACCCTAACCCTAACCCTAACCCTAACCCTAACCCTAACCCTAACCCTAACCCTAACCCTAACCCTAACCCTAACCCTAACCCTAACCCTAACCCTAACCCTAACCCTAACCCTAACCCTAACCCTAACCCTAACCCTAACCCTAACCCTAACCCTAACCCTAACCCTAACCCTAACCCTAACCCTAACCCTAACCCTAACCCTAACCCTAACCCTAACCCTAACCCTAACCCTAACCCTAACCCTAACCCTAACCCTAACCCTAACCCTAACCCTAACCCTAACCCTAACCCTAACCCTAACCCTAACCCTAACCCTAACCCTAACCCTAACCCTAACCCTAACCCTAACCCTAACCCTAACCCTAACCCTAACCCTAACCCTAACCCTAACCCTAACCCTAACCCTAACCCTAACCCTAACCCTAACCCTAACCCTAACCCTAACCCTAACCCTAACCCTAACCCTAACCCTAACCCTAACCCTAACCCTAACCCTAACCCTAACCCTAACCCTAACCCTAACCCTAACCCTAACCCTAACCCTAACCCTAACCCTAACCCTAACCCTAACCCTAACCCTAACCCTAACCCTAACCCTAACCCTAACC
Source organism: Carcharodon carcharias (assembly GCF_017639515.1). NCBI lineage: Eukaryota > Metazoa > Chordata > Chondrichthyes > Lamniformes > Lamnidae > Carcharodon > Carcharodon carcharias. The sequence continues at coordinate 998,180 of NW_024470849.1, forward strand.
CTAACCCTAACCCTAACCCTAACCCTAACCCTAACCCTAACCCTAACCCTAACCCTAACCCTAACCCTAACCCTAACCCTAACCCTAACCCTAACCCTAACCCTAACCCTAACCCTAACCCTAACCCTAACCCTAACCCTAACCCTAACCCTAACCCTAACCCTAACCCTAACCCTAACCCTAACCCTAACCCTAACCCTAACCCTAACCCTAACCCTAACCCTAACCCTAACCCTAACCCTAACCCTAACCCTAACCCTAACCCTAACCCTAACCCTAACCCTAACCCTAACCCTAACCCTAACCCTAACCCTAACCCTAACCCTAACCCTAACCCTAACCCTAACCCTAACCCTAACCCTAACCCTAACCCTAACCCTAACCCTAACCCTAACCCTAACCCTAACCCTAACCCTAACCCTAACCCTAACCCTAACCCTAACCCTAACCCTAACCCTAACCCTAACCCTAACCCTAACCCTAACCCTAACCCTAACCCTAACCCTAACCCTAACCCTAACCCTAACCCTAACCCTAACCCTAACCCTAACCCTAACCCTAACCCTAACCCTAACCCTAACCCTAACCCTAACCCTAACCCTAACCCTAACCCTAACCCTAACCCTAACCCTAACCCTAACCCTAACCCTAACCCTAACCCTAACCCTAACCCTAACCCTAACCCTAACCCTAACCCTAACCCTAACCCTAACCCTAACCCTAACCCTAACCCTAACCCTAACCCTAACCCTAACCCTAACCCTAACCCTAACCCTAACCCTAACCCTAACCCTAACCCTAACCCTAACCCTAACCCTAACCCTAACCCTAACCCTAACCCTAACCCTAACCCTAACCCTAACCCTAACCCTAACCCTAACCCTAACCCTAACCCTAACCCTAACCCTAACCCTAACCCTAACCCTAACCCTAACCCTAACCCTAACCCTAACCCTAACCCTAACCCTAACCCTAACCCTAACCCTAACCCTAACCCTAACCCTAACCCTAACCCTAACCCTAACCCTAACCCTAACCCTAACCCTAACCCTAACCCTAACCCTAACCCTAACCCTAACCCTAACCCTAACCCTAACCCTAACCCTAACCCTAACCCTAACCCTAACCCTAACCCTAACCCTAACCCTAACCCTAACCCTAACCCTAACCCTAACCCTAACCCTAACCCTAACCCTAACCCTAACCCTAACCCTAACCCTAACCCTAACCCTAACCCTAACCCTAACCCTAACCCTAACCCTAACCCTAACCCTAACCCTAACCCTAACCCTAACCCTAACCCTAACCCTAACCCTAACCCTAACCCTAACCCTAACCCTAACCCTAACCCTAACCCTAACCCTAACCCTAACCCTAACCCTAACCCTAACCCTAACCCTAACCCTAACCCTAACCCTAACCCTAACCCTAACCCTAACCCTAACCCTAACCCTAACCCTAACCCTAACCCTAACCCTAACCCTAACCCTAACCCTAACCCTAACCCTAACCCTAACCCTAACCCTAACCCTAACCCTAACCCTAACCCTAACCCTAACCCTAACCCTAACCCTAACCCTAACCCTAACCCTAACCCTAACCCTAACCCTAACCCTAACCCTAACCCTAACCCTAACCCTAACCCTAACCCTAACCCTAACCCTAACCCTAACCCTAACCCTAACCCTAACCCTAACCCTAACCCTAACCCTAACCCTAACCCTAACCCTAACCCTAACCCTAACCCTAACCCTAACCCTAACCCTAACCCTAACCCTAACCCTAACCCTAACCCTAACCCTAACCCTAACCCTAACCCTAACCCTAACCCTAACCCTAACCCTAACCCTAACCCTAACCCTAACCCTAACCCTAACCCTAACCCTAACCCTAACCCTAACCCTAACCCTAACCCTAACCCTAACCCTAACCCTAACCCTAACCCTAACCCTAACCCTAACCCTAACCCTAACCCTAACCCTAACCCTAACCCTAACCCTAACCCTAACCCTAACCCTAACCCTAACCCTAACCCTAACCCTAACCCTAACCCTAACCCTAACCCTAACCCTAACCCTAACCCTAACCCTAACCCTAACCCTAACCCTAACCCTAACCCTAACCCTAACCCTAACCCTAACCCTAACCCTAACCCTAACCCTAACCCTAACCCTAACCCTAACCCTAACCCTAACCCTAACCCTAACCCTAACCCTAACCCTAACCCTAACCCTAACCCTAACCCTAACCCTAACCCTAACCCTAACCCTAACCCTAACCCTAACCCTAACCCTAACCCTAACCCTAACCCTAACCCTAACCCTAACCCTAACCCTAACCCTAACCCTAACCCTAACCCTAACCCTAACCCTAACCCTAACCCTAACCCTAACCCTAACCCTAACCCTAACCCTAACCCTAACCCTAACCCTAACCCTAACCCTAACCCTAACCCTAACCCTAACCCTAACCCTAACCCTAACCCTAACCCTAACCCTAACCCTAACCCTAACCCTAACCCTAACCCTAACCCTAACCCTAACCCTAACCCTAACCCTAACCCTAACCCTAACCCTAACCCTAACCCTAACCCTAACCCTAACCCTAACCCTAACCCTAACCCTAACCCTAACCCTAACCCTAACCCTAACCCTAACCCTAACCCTAACCCTAACCCTAACCCTAACCCTAACCCTAACCCTAACCCTAACCCTAACCCTAACCCTAACCCTAACCCTAACCCTAACCCTAACCCTAACCCTAACCCTAACCCTAACCCTAACCCTAACCCTAACCCTAACCCTAACCCTAACCCTAACCCTAACCCTAACCCTAACCCTAACCCTAACCCTAACCCTAACCCTAACCCTAACCCTAACCCTAACCCTAACCCTAACCCTAACCCTAACCCTAACCCTAACCCTAACCCTAACCCTAACCCTAACCCTAACCCTAACCCTAACCCTAACCCTAACCCTAACCCTAACCCTAACCCTAACCCTAACCCTAACCCTAACCCTAACCCTAACCCTAACCCTAACCCTAACCCTAACCCTAACCCTAACCCTAACCCTAACCCTAACCCTAACCCTAACCCTAACCCTAACCCTAACCCTAACCCTAACCCTAACCCTAACCCTAACCCTAACCCTAACCCTAACCCTAACCCTAACCCTAACCCTAACCCTAACCCTAACCCTAACCCTAACCCTAACCCTAACCCTAACCCTAACCCTAACCCTAACCCTAACCCTAACCCTAACCCTAACCCTAACCCTAACCCTAACCCTAACCCTAACCCTAACCCTAACCCTAACCCTAACCCTAACCCTAACCCTAACCCTAACCCTAACCCTAACCCTAACCCTAACCCTAACCCTAACCCTAACCCTAACCCTAACCCTAACCCTAACCCTAACCCTAACCCTAACCCTAACCCTAACCCTAACCCTAACCCTAACCCTAACCCTAACCCTAACCCTAACCCTAACCCTAACCCTAACCCTAACCCTAACCCTAACCCTAACCCTAACCCTAACCCTAACCCTAACCCTAACCCTAACCCTAACCCTAACCCTAACCCTAACCCTAACCCTAACCCTAACCCTAACCCTAACCCTAACCCTAACCCTAACCCTAACCCTAACCCTAACCCTAACCCTAACCCTAACCCTAACCCTAACCCTAACCCTAACCCTAACCCTAACCCTAACCCTAACCCTAACCCTAACCCTAACCCTAACCCTAACCCTAACCCTAACCCTAACCCTAACCCTAACCCTAACCCTAACCCTAACCCTAACCCTAACCCTAACCCTAACCCTAACCCTAACCCTAACCCTAACCCTAACCCTAACCCTAACCCTAACCCTAACCCTAACCCTAACCCTAACCCTAACCCTAACCCTAACCCTAACCCTAACCCTAACCCTAACCCTAACCCTAACCCTAACCCTAACCCTAACCCTAACCCTAACCCTAACCCTAACCCTAACCCTAACCCTAACCCTAACCCTAACCCTAACCCTAACCCTAACCCTAACCCTAACCCTAACCCTAACCCTAACCCTAACCCTAACCCTAACCCTAACCCTAACCCTAACCCTAACCCTAACCCTAACCCTAACCCTAACCCTAACCCTAACCCTAACCCTAACCCTAACCCTAACCCTAACCCTAACCCTAACCCTAACCCTAACCCTAACCCTAACCCTAACCCTAACCCTAACCCTAACCCTAACCCTAACCCTAACCCTAACCCTAACCCTAACCCTAACCCTAACCCTAACCCTAACCCTAACCCTAACCCTAACCCTAACCCTAACCCTAACCCTAAACCTACCCCTAACCCTAACCCTAATCCCTAACCCTAACCCTAACCCTAACCTCTAACCCTAACCCTAACACTAAACCTAACCCTAAACCTAACCCTAACCCTAACCTGAACCCTAACACTAACCCCGAATCCAGCCTGGGGATTTATCCACTCTTAAGGCTGCTTAACCCGCTAGCACCTCCTTTTCCCCCATGTTGTCTCTACGGGAACATGTTTGCCCTGTACCCTCAACATCTCCTCCTTGAATTCGCCCCCCCCCTCCCCACTGCTCTGAAGGAGTTTTATCAGCAAGTATCTGCCCTCCTCCCCAGTCCACTTGGGGCCAAATCGCACCTCACCTCAATCAAATTAGCCTTTCCCCACAGTTTAGAATGCTTATTCCCGGCCCGGCCTGACCCTTTTCCACAACCACCCCAAATCCGACTGAGTTATGGTCGCTATTACCAAAATGCTCCCCCCCCACCCGATACACCTTCCACCTGCCCGGTCTCATTTCCGAATATTAGGCTCCCTTCCCTTGTTGGGCTTTCTACATACGAGCTAAAACAGTTCTCCTGGGTGCAACGTGGGAATTTTGCTCTACCTTGCACACTCAAAACTACCCCAGTTAATATTTGGGGAGTTAAAATCCCCCACTATTCCTGCCCTTACAATTCTCTGAAACGTGAATGCATATTTGTTCCTTTATCTCTCGCTGACTGTTTGGGGGCCTATAGTACACACCCAATAGCTATAATCGATTCCTTCATCAATATTGCAACCCCCTCTCCTCTTCTATCCCCCTCGCTATCTCGCCTGAAGACCCTATAACCAGGAATGTTGAGCTGCCAATCCTTCCCTCCTCTTAGCCAAGTCTTGATCATAGTTGTGTTATCATACTCCTACGTGCTTATCTATGCCCTCAGCTCGTCTGCCTACTCCCTCAGGCTCCCTGCAGTAAAATATATTCTGTTTAGCCTCGCTAGACTCACTTCTTTCTTATCCAGTCCACATTCCCCCTGCCCTCCAGACTCACTCGGTAGCATTTTAACTTCCAACTCCATCTCAGCTCCTCCGCCACCACCCCCCCCCCGAACTACTTTTCAAGATCCCCATCCTCCCCCCCACTCCCGACAGCATTGGCGAACCTCCCCCGCCGGGATGTGGGTCCCCATTCCCATTAAGATGCAACACGTCCAACTTGTGCAGGTCCCAGCTCCCCTGGGAATGGTCCCAATGCCCCACGAATCTAAAGCCCTCCCCTTGCTCCTGTGCCATCTCTCCGGCTGTACATTCACCCGCTCTATCCTTCTGTTCCTGAAGCCCAGAGCTTGATTTGCTGCAGTTGAGGTGCAGTCAGGAATGTCTGGGATTTCCCACGTAGCGCAGGATGCACATCTCATGTGACTAACTCCTAACCCATACCCTAACCCCTAACCAATCAATAGGGAACATATCGCTAGTGCAGGTGATGGGGGGAGTCCCCGGTTAGGGGCTGAAGGGAAGGAGGGCCTGCCTCTACTCCAACACAACGACGATCCCCTCACCTGTCCTCCGACTGCCCATCCAGCCAAGACCTCAGTGCATTTCTTGAAGGAGCTCAAGTCCGCCGATTGAGAGGAGCAGAACTGAGGGTCAGAAATCGCCGTGCTGTTGGAGATGCCCGGGCAGAGGAAGAGAAGGATGTGGTGGACAAACGGCTGGCTGGTCTCGGGGACAGTGGTCTCCACCTGGAGGGGATTGGGAACCGGGAGACTGAGTCAGGGAAGGGGGAACAGAGGCAAATCGAGACCCTTATCTCCCCGTCCAGCAATGCCAAGCCCTCACGGAGAACTCGCTACTAACGTCTAACCCCGTATCCCTCACTCGCGCCCTCTCCCCATGTCCCTCACTCCCGCCCTCTCCCCGTGTCCCTCACTCCCGCCCTCTCCCCGTATCCCTCACTCCCGCTCTCTCCCCGTGTCCCTCACTCCTGCTCTCTCCCCGTATCCCTCACTCCCGCTCTCTCCCCGTGTCCCTCACTCCCGCCCTCTCCCCATGTCCCTCACTCCCGCTCTCTCCCCGTGTCTCTCACTCCCGCTCTCTCCCCGTATCCCTCACTCCCGCTCTCTCCCCGTATCCCTCACTCCCGCCCTCTCCCCATGTCCCTCACTCCCGCTCTCTCCCCGTGTCCCTCACTCCCGCTCTCTCCCCGTATCCCTCACTCCCGCTCTCTCCCCGTATCCCTCACTCCCGCCCTCTCCCCATGTCCCTCACTCCCGCCCTCTCCCCATGTCCCTCACTCCCGCTCTCCCCCCGTGTCCCTCACTCCCGCCCTCTCCCCGTGTCCCTCACTCGTGCCCTCTCTCCGTGTCCCTCACTCCCCGTGTCCCTCACTCCCTCTCTCTCCCCGTGTCCCTCACTCGTGCCCTCTCCCCGTGTCCCTCACTCGCGCCCTCTCCCTGTAGATGGTCATGGGGGACCTACCATATACACATGATGTTTCGCCCCAAGATTGGGAAGTCTCCCAATCTGACAGGAGTAGAATGTTGAATATCCAGGAATAGTGAACTGCAGGGGAGGAGATAAGATTTTCCATTACAATTCTGGGTGAACTCCGGCTAATCGGACCCCAAGAATCCCAGGAGAGACAACCTGGTAATTTCCAATACGAAGGGAGAGCCGCAAAGTCTGAGGGTCAGTACTGAGGGAGCGCCGCACTGTCGGAGGGTCAGTACTGAGGGAGCGCCGCACTGTCGGAGGGTCAGTACTGAGGGAGCGCCGCACTGTCGGAGGGTCAGTACTGAGGGAGCGCCGCACTGTCGGAGGGTCAGTGCTGAGGGAGCGCCGCACTGTCGGAGGTTCAGTGCTGAGGGATTGCCACACTGTCGGAGGGTCAGTACTGAGGGAGAGCCGCACTGTCGGAGGGTCAGTACTGAGGGAGTGCCGCACTGTCGGAGGTTCACTGCTGAGGGAGCGCCGCACTGTCGGAGGGTCAGTACTGAGGGAGAGCCGCACTCTCGGAGGGTCAGTACTGAGGGAGAGCCGCACTGACGGAGGGTCAGCGTCGAGGGAGAGCCGCACTGTCGGAGGGTCAGTACTGAGGGAGAGCCGCACTGTCGGAGGGTCAGTACTGAGGGAGAGCCGCACTGTCGGAGGGTCAGTGCTGAGGGAGAGCCGCACTGTCGGAGGGTCAGTACTGAGAGAGAGCCGCACTGTCGGAGGGTCAGTGCTGAGGGAGAGCCGCACTGTCGGAGGGTCAGTGCTAAGGGAGAGCTGCACTGTCAGAGGGTCAGTACTGAGGGAGAGCAGCACTGTCTGGGAGATTGGACACGATGTCCGGTGCTACTCACATTAGTGGTCAGGCTGAAGCTTCTGCTGTTACTGGGCTGCGGGGGAGAGATACGACCATAGTTAAGGAGGCGTGTTGACTTAACCCCTGCTGCTGATCCATGGTAGGGCACCTCAGTGAGAGAGGTTGGGTCTGAACTTCCGCAAGCAAATATAAGCCGGAGCGTGTCATCCTAAAGAGAGAGGGCACAGGGTTATCAAGAGCATATGTCCGGACATCGGTGGATCGAGTGGAAGTCCTCAATGAGGAGATCAAGGGAGACCCTCTGGGAAGGACATTCCCAGACCCATCAGGAAACCCCCGAACAAATACTGGAGCTGTGGGACGAAGGAGAGACTCCGTTAGCCCCCAGACAAAACAATCATCGGTTGACGTAAGTTGGCACTCAGGGAAGCGGACCAGACCTGAGTTGGTTCTGTAGGGAGCTGGAGGTGGTTACAATGATAGGGAGGGGTGTAGGTGCTGGAGGAGGTTACAGAGATAGGGAGGGGTGTCGGAGCTGGAGGAGGTTACAGAGATAGGGAGGGTTGTAGGGGCTGGAGGAGGTTACAGAGATAGGGAGGGGTGTAGGTGCTGGAGGAGGTTACAGAGATAGGGAGGGGTGTAGGTGCTGGAGGAGGTTACAGAGATAGGGAGGGTTGTAGGGAGCTGGAGGAGGTTACAGAGATAGGGAGGGGTGCAGGGGCTGGAGGACGTTACAGAGATAGGGAGAGGTGTAGGGGCTGGAGGAGGTTACAGAGATAGGGAGGGATGTAGGGGCTGGAGGAGGTTACAGAGATAGGGAGGGATGTAGGGGCTGGAGGAGGTTACAGAGATAGGGAGGGGTTTAGGGGCTGGAGGATGTTACAGAGATAAGGAGGGGTGTAGGGGCTGGAGGAGGTTACAGAGATAGGGAGGGGTGTAGGGAGCTGGAGGAGGTTACAGAGATAGGGAGGGTTGCAGGGTTTGGAGGAGGTTACAGAGATAGGGAGAGGTGTAGGGGCTGGAGTAGGTTACAGAGATAAGGAGGGGTATAGGGGCTGGAGGAGGTTACAGAGATAGGGAGGGATGTAGGGGCTGGAGGAGGTTACAGAGATAGGGAGGAGTGTAGGGGCTGGAGGAGGTTACAGAGATAGGGAGGGATGTAGGGGCTGGAGGAGGTTACAGAGATAGGGAGGGGTTTAGGGGCTGGAGGATGTTACAGAGATAGGGAGGGGTGTAGGGGCTGGAGGAGGATACAGAGATAGGGAGGGGTGTAGGGGCTGGAGGAGGTTACAGAGATAGGGAGGGGTGCAGGGACTGGAGGAGGTTTAAGAGATATGAAGGCTTGTAGGGAGTTGGAGGAGGTTACAGAGATAGGGAGGGTTGTAGGGGCTGGAGGAAGTTACAGAGATAGGGAGAGGTGTAGGGGCTGGAGGAGGTGACAGAGATGGGGAGGGATGTAGGGGCTGGAGGAGGTTACAGAGATAGGGAGGGGTGTAGTGCTGGAGGAGGTTAAAGAAATACAGAGGGGGTAGGGCTGGAGGAGGTAACAAAGATGGGGAGTGTTGTAGGGGCTGGAGGAGGTTAGAGAAAGGGGGAGGTGTGTTGTGGCAGGAGGAGGTTACAGAGATAGGGAGGGATGTAGGGGCTGGAGGAGTTTACAGAGAGAGGGAGAGTTGTAGGGGCTGGAAGAGGTTACAGAGATAGGGAGGGTTGTAGGGGATGGAGGAGGTTACAGAGATAGGGAGGGTTGGAGGGGCTGGAGGAGGTTACAGAGAAAGGGAGGGGTGTAAGGGCTAGAGGTTGTTAAACTCATAGGGAGTGTTGTAGGGGGTTGGAGGAGGTTACAGAGATAGGGAGGGGTGTAGGGGCTGGAGGTGGTCACAGAGATAGGGAGGGGTGTAGGTGCTGGAGGAGGTTACAGAGATAGGGAGGGTATAAGTGTCTGGAGGAGGGTACAGAGATAGGGGGGTTTAGGGGCTGGAGGAGGTTAGAGAGATAAGGAGGGTTGAAGGGGCTGGAGGAGGTTACAGAAATAGGGAGGGGTGTAGGGCTGGAGGAGCTTACAGAAATACAGAGGGGGTAGGGCTGGAGGAGGTTAAGGAGATAGGGAGGGATGTAGGGGCTGGAGGAAGTTACAGAGATAGGGAGGGGTGTAGGGGCTGGAATAGGTTACAGAGATAGGGAGGGGTGTAGTGGCTGGAGGGGGTTACAGAGATAGGGAGGGTTGTAGGGGCTGGAGGAAGTTACAGAGATAGGGAGGGGTGTAGGGGCTGGAGGAGGTTACAGAGATAGGGAGGGGTGCAGGGCGTGGAGGAGGTTACAGAGATAGGGAGTGTTGTACGGGCTGGAGGAGGTTACATAGATAGGGAGGGGTGTAGGGCATGGAGGAGGTTACAGAGATAGGGAGTGGTGTATGGGCTGGAGGAGGTTACAGAGATAGGGAGGGTTGTAGGGGCTGGATTAGGTTACAGAAAAAGGGAGTGGTGTAGGGCTGGAGGAGGTTACAGACATAGGGACGGGTGTAGCGGCTGGAGGAGGTTACAGAGATATGGAGGGTTGTAGGGGCTGGAGCAGGTTACAGAGAAAGGGAGGGGTGTAGGGGCTGAAGGAGGTTACAGAGATAGGGAGGGGTGTAGGGGCTGGAGGAGGTTACAAAGATAGGGAGTGGTGTAGGGGCTGGAGGAGTTTACAGAGATAGGGAGGGTTTAGGGGCTGGAGGAAGTTACAGAGATAGGGAGGGGTGTAGGGGCTGGAGGAGGGTTACAGAGATAGGGAGGGGTGTAGAGGCTGGAGGAAGTTACAGAGATAGGGAGGTGTGTATGGGTTGGAGGAGGCTACAGAGATACGGAGGGGTGTAGGGGCTGGAGGGTGTTACAGAGATAGGGAAGGGTGTAGGGACTGGAGGAGGTTACAGAGATAGGGAGGGATGTAGGGGCTGGAGGAGTTTACAAAGATAGGGAGGGTTGTAGTGGCTGGAGGATGTTAAAGAGATAGGGAAGTGTGTAGGGGCTGGAGGCGGGTTACAGAGATAGGGAGGGTTGTAGGGGCTGGAGGAGGTTACAGAGATAGGGAGGGTTGTAGGGGCTGGAGGAGGTTACAGAGATAGGGAGGGCTGTAGGGACTGGAGGAGCTTAAAGCGATATGTAGTGTTTTAGGGAGTTGGAGGAGTTTAGAGAGATAGGGAGGGTTGTAGGGGCTGGAGGAGGTTATAGAGATAGGGAGGGTTGTAGGGGCTGGAGGAGGTTACAGAGATAGGGAGAAGTGTAGGGGCTGGAGGAGGATACAGAGATAGGGAGGGGTGTAGGGGCTGAAGGAAGTTACAGAGTTACAGAGGGGGTAGGGCTGGAGGAGGTTACAGAGATAAGGAGGGGTGAAGGGGCTGGAGGAGTTTACAGAGATAGGGAGGGGTGTAGGGGCTGGAGGAGGTTACAGAGATATGGAGGGTTGTAGCACTGGAGAACATAACAGAAATAGGGAGGGTTTTAGGAGTTGGAGGAGGTTACAAAGATGGGGAGGGTTGTAGGGGCTAGAGGAGATTACAGAAAGTGTCGAAGTGTTGGGGCTGGAGGAGGATACAGAGATAGGGAGGGGTGTAGGGGCTGAAGGAAGTTACAGAGCTACAGAGGGGGTAGGGCTGGAGGAGGTTACAGAGATAAGGAGGGGTGTAGGGGCTGGAGGAGTTTACAGAGATAGGGAGGGGTGTAGCGGCTGGAGGAGGTTACAGAGATATGGAGGGTTGTAGCACTGGAGAACATAACAGAGATAGGGAGGGTTTTAGGAGTTGGAGGAGGTTACAAAGATGGGGAGGGTTGTAGGGGCTGGAGGAGGTTACAGAGATAGGGATGGGTGTTGGGGCTGGAGGAGGATACAGAGTTATGGAGGCGTGTAGGAGCTGGAGGAGGTTACAGAGATAGGGAGGGGTGTAGGGGCTGGAGGAGGTTACAGAGATAGGGAGGGGCGTAGGGGCTGGAGGAGATTACAGAGATAGGGATGGTTTTAGGGGCTGGAGGAGGTTACAGAGATATGGAGGGTTGTAGCACTGGAGAACATAACAGAGATAGGGAGGGTTTTAGGAGTTGGAGGAGGTTACAAAGATGGGGAGGGTTGTAGGGGCTAGAGGAGATTACAGAAAGTGTCGGTGTGTTGGGGCTGGAGGAGGTTACAGAGATAGAGAAGATTGTCGGGGCTGGAGGAGTTTAAAGAGACAGGGAAGGGAGTAGGGGCTGGAGAAGTTTACACAGATATAGAGGATTGTAGGGGCTGGAGGAGGTTATAGAGATAGGGAGGTGTGTAGGGGCAGGAGGAGGGTTACAGTGATAGGGAGAGTTGTAGGGGCTGGAGGAGGTTACAGAGATAGGGAGTGTTGTAGGGGCTGGAGGAGTTTACAGAGATAGGCAGGGATGTAGGGGCTGGAGGAGGTTAGAGAGATAGGGAGGGGTGTAAGGGCTGGAGGAGGTTACAGAGATAGGGAGTGTTGTAGGGGCTGGAGGATGTTACAGAGATAGGGAGGTGTGTAGGCGCTGGAGGTGGTTACAGAAATAAGTAGGGTTGCAGGGATTTGGAGGAGGTTAGAGAGATAGGGTGGGTTGTTGGGGCTGGAGGAGGTTACAGAGATAGGGAGGGTTGTAGGGGCAGGAGGAGGCTACAGAGATAGGGATGGGTGTAGGGAGCTGGAGGAGTTTACAGAGATAGGGAGGGGTGTAGGAGCTGGAGGATGTTAAAGAGATAGGGAGGGTTGTAGGGTCTGGAGGACATTACAGTGATAGGGAGGGTTTTAGAGGCTGGAGGAGTTTACAGAGATAGGGAAGGGATTAGATGCTGGAGGAGTTTACACAGATATAGACGATTGTAGGGGCTGGAGGAGGTTACAGAGATAGGGAGGGTGTAGGGGCTGGAGAATGTTACAGAGATAGGGAGGGGTGTAGGGGCTGGAGAAGGTTACAGAGATAGGGAGGAGTGTAGGGTCCGGAGGAGGTTACAGAGATAGGGAGGAGTGTAGGGGCTGGAGGAGGGTTACTGAGATAGGGAGGGTTGTAGGGGCTGGAGGAGGTTACAGAGATAGGGAGGGTGTAGAGGCTGGAGGTGGTTACAGAGATAGTGAGGAGTGTAGTTTCCGGAGGAGGTTACAGAGATAGGGAGGGGTGTAGGGTCTGGAGGAAGTTACAGAGATAGGGAGGGGTTTAGGGGCTGGAGGAGGTTACAGAGATAGGGAGTGGTGTAGGAGCTGGAGGAGGTGACAGAGATGGGGAGGGATGTAGGGGGTGGAGGAGTTTACAGAGATAGGGAGTGGTGTAGGTGCTGGAGGAGGGTTAAAGAGATGGGGAGGGATGTAGGGGCTGGAGGAGTTTACAGAGATAGGTAGGGTTGTTTGGGCTGGAGGATTTTACAGAGATAGGGAGGGGTTTAGGGGCTGGAGGCGGGTTACAGAGATAGGGAGGGTTGTAGGGGCTGGAGGAGTTTACAGAAATAGGGAGGGTTGTAGGGGTTGGAGGAGGTTACAGAGATAGGGAGTGTTGTAGGGGCTGGTAGAGGTTAAAGAGATATGTAGCTTTGTAGGGAGTTGGAGGAGGTTAGAGAGATAGGGAGGTTTGTAGGGGCTGGAAGATGTTACAGAAATAGGGAGGGTTGTAGGGGCTGGAGGAGGTTACAGAGATAGGGAGTGTTGTAGGGGCTGGTGGAGGGTGCAGAGATAGGGAGGGTTGTAGGGGCTGGAGGAGGTTACAGAGATAGGGAGTATTGTAGGGGCTGGAGGAGGTTAAAGAGATATGTAGCATTGTAGGGAGTTGGAGGAGGTTAGAGAGATAGGGAGTGTTGTAGGGGCTGGAGGAGGTTACAGAGATAGGGAGGGATGTAGGGGCTGGAGGAGGTTACAGAGTTACAGAGGGGTGTAGGGGCTGGAGGAGGTTACAGAGATAGGGAGGGTGGTAGGGTCTAAAGGAGATTACAGTGATAGGGAGGGTTGTAGGGGCTGGAGGAGATTACAGAGATAGGGATGGTTTTAGGGGCTGGAGGAGGTTACAGAGCTATGGAGGGTTGTAGCACTGGAGAACATAACAGAGATAGGAAGGGTTTTAGGAGTTGGAGGAGGTTACAAAGATGGGGAGAGTTGTAGGGGCTCGAGGAGATTACAGAAAGTGTAGGTGTGTTGCGGCTGGAGGAGGTTACAGGGATATGGAAGGGAGTAGGAGCTGGAGGAGGTTACAGAGATACGGAGGGGTGTAGGGGCTGGAGGAGGTTACAGAGATAGGGAGGGGTGTAGGCGGCTGCAGGAGGTTACAGAGATAGGGAGGGTGTAGGGGCTGGAGAAGGTTACAGCGATAGGGAGGAGTGTAGCTTCTGGAGGAGGTTACAGAGATAGGGAGGGGTGTAGGTGCTGGAGGAGGGTTACAGTGATAGGGAGGGTTGTAGGGGCTGGAGAAGGTTACAGCGATAGGGAGGAGTGTAGCTTCTGGAGGAGGTTACAGAGATAGGGAGGGGTGTAGGTGCTGGAGGAGGGTTACAGTGATAGGGAGGGATGTAGGGGCTGGAGGAGGTTAGAGAGATAGGGAGGGGTGTAATGGCTGGAGGAGGTTACGGTGATAGGGAGGGGTGTAGGGGCTGGAAGAGTTTACAGAGATAGGGAGGGGTGTAGGGGCTGGAGGAGGTTACAGAGATATGGAGGGTTGTAGCACTGGAGAACATAACAGAGATAGGGAGGGTTTTAGGAGTTGGAGGAGGATACAAAGATGGGGAGGGTTGTAGGGGCTAGAGGAGATTACAGAAAGTGTCGGTGTGTTGGGGCTGGAGGAGGTTACAGAGATAGAGAAGATTGTCGGGGCTGGAGGAGTTTAAAGAGATAGGGAAGGGAGTAGGGGCTGGAGGAGTTTACACAGATATAGAGGATTGTAGGGGCTGGAGGAGGTTATAGAGATAGGGAGGTGTGTAGGGGCAGGAGGAGGGTTACAGTGATAGGGAGAGTTGTAGGGGCTGGAGGAGGTTACAGAGATAGGGAGTGTTGTAGGGGCTGGAGGAGGTTACAGAGATAGGGAGGAGTGTAGGGGCTGGAGGAGTTTACAGAGATAGGCAGGGATGTAGGGGCTGGAGGATGTTAGAGAGATAGGGAGGGGTGTAAGGGCTGGAGGAGGTTACAGAGATAGGGAGTGTTGTAGGGGCAGGAGGATGTTACAGAGATAGGGAGGTGTGTAGGCGCTGGAGGTGGTTACAGAAATAAGCAGGGTTGCAGGGAGTTGGAGGAGGTTAGAGAGATAGGGTGGGTTGTTGGGGCTGGAGGAGGTTACAGAGATAGGGAGGGTTGTAGGGGCAGGAGGAGGCTACAGAGATAGGGATGGGTGTAGGGAGCTGGAGGAGTTTACAGAGATAGGGAGGGGTGTAGGAGCTGGAGGATGTTAAAAAGATAGGGAGGGTTGTAGGGGCTGGAGGACATTACAGTGATAGGGAGGGTTTTAGGGGCTGGAGGAGGTTACAGAGATAGGGAAGGGTTTAGGGGCTGGAGGAGGTTATAGAGATAGGGAGGGGTGTTGGGGCTGGAGGAGGTTACAGATACAGGGAGTGGTGTAGGTGCTGGAGGAGGTTACAGAGATAGGGAGGGTTGTTGGGGCTGGAGGAGGTTACATAGATAGGGATGGGTGTAGCGGCTGGAGGAGGTTACATAGATAGGGAGGGTTATAGGGGCTGGAGGAGTTTACAGAGATAGGTAGGGGTGTAGGGGCTGGAGGAGGTTACAGAGATAGGGAGGTTTGTAGGGTTTGGAGGAGGTTACAGAGATAGGGAGGGCTGAAGGGGCTGGAGGAGCTTACAGAGATAGGTAGGTGTGTAGGGGTTGGAGGAGGTTACAGAGATAGGGAGGAGTGTAGGGCCTGGAGGAGGTTACAGAGATAGGGAGGGGTGTAGGGGTTGGAGAAGGTTACAGAGATAGGGAGGGGTGTAGGGGCTGGAGGAGGTTACAGAGATAGGGACGTTTATAGGGGCTGGAGGAGTTTACAGAGATAGGGAGTGTTGTAGGGGCTGGAGGAGGTTACAGAGATAGGCAGGGATGTAGGGGCTGGAGGAGGTTAGAGAGATAGGGAGGGGTGTAATAGCTGGAGGAGGTTACAGAAATAGGGAGTGTTGCAGGGGCAGGAGGATGTTACAGAGATAGGGAGGTGTGTAGGCGCTGGAGGTGGTTACAGAAATAAGTAGGGTTGCAGGGAGTTGGAGGAGGTTAGAGAGATAGGGTGGGTTGTTGGGGCTGGAGGAGGTTACAGAGATAGGGAGGGTTGTAGGGGCAGGAGGAGGCTACAGAGATAGGGATGGGTGTAGGGAGCTGGAGGAGTTTACAGAGATAGGGAGGGGTGTAGGAGCTGGAGAATGTTAAAAAGATAGGGAGGGTTGTAGGGGCTGGAGGACATTACAGTGATAGGGAGGGTTTTAGGGGCTGGAGGAGGTTACAGAGATAGGGAAGGGTTTAGGGGCTGGAGGAGGTTATAGAGATAGGGAGGGGTGTTGGGGCTGGAGGAGGTTACAGATACAGGGAGTGGTGTAGTGGCTGGAGGAGGTTACAGAGATAGGGAGGGTTGTTGGGGCTGGAGGAGGTTATATAGATAGGGAGGGGTGTAGCGGCTGGAGGAGGTTACATAGATAGGGAGGGTTATAGGGGCTGGAGGAGTTTACAGAGATAGGTAGGGGTGTAGGGGCTGGAGGAGGTTACAGAGATAGGGAGGTTTGTAGGGTTTGGAGGAGGTTACAGAGATAGGGAGGGCTGAAGGGGCTGGAGGAGCTTACAGAGATAGGGAGGTGTGTAGGGGTTGGAGGAGGTTACAGAGATAGGGAGGAGTGTAGGGCCTGGAGGAGGTTACAGAGATAGGGAGGTGTGTCGGGAGAATGAGGAGTTTACAGAGATAGGGAGAGAAGAAGGGGTTGGAGAAGGTTACAGAGATAGGGAGGGGTGTAGTGGCTGGAGGAGCTTACAGAGATAGGGAGGGGTGTAGGGGTTGGAGAAGGTTACAGAGATAGGGAGGGGTGTAGGGGCTGGAGGAGGTTACAGAGATAGGGACGTTTTTAGGGGCTGGAGGAGTTTACAGAGATAGGGAGTGTTGTAGGGGCTGGAGGAGGTTACAGAGATAGGCAGGGATGTAGGGGCTGGAGGAGGTTAGAGAGATAGGGAGAGGTGTAATAGCTGGAGGAGGTTACAGAGATAGGGAGTATTGTAGGGGCTGGAGGATGTTACAGAGATAGGGAAGGGTGTAGGCGCTGGAGGTGGTTACAGAGATATGTAAGGTTGTAGGGAGTTGGAGGAGGTTACAGAGATAGGGAGGGTTGTAGGGGCTGGAGGAGGTTACAGAGATAGGGAGGGTTGTAGGGGCTGGAGGAGGTTACAGAGATAGGGAGGGTTTTAGGGGTTGGAGGAGGTTACAGAGATAGGGAGGGGTGTAGGGGCTGGAGGAGGTTACAGAGATAGGGAGGTTTGTAGGGTTTGGAGGAGGTTACAGAGATAGGGAGGGCTGAAGGGGCTGGAGGAGCTTACAGAGATAGGTAGGTGTGTAGGGGTTGGAGGAGGTTACAGAGATAGGGAGGAGTGTAGGGCCTGGAGGAGGTTACAGAGATAGGGAGGGGTGTAGGGGTTGGAGAAGGTTACAGAGATAGGGAGGGGTGTAGGGGCTGGAGGAGGTTACAGAGATAGGGACGTTTTTAGGGGCTGGAGGAGTTTACAGAGATAGGGAGTGTTGTAGGGGCTGGAGGAGGTTACAGAGATAGGCAGGGATGTAGGGGCTGGAGGAGGTTACAGAGATAGGGAGTGTTGTAGGGGCTGGAGGAGGTTACAGAGATAGGCAGGGATGTAGGGGCTGGAGGAGGTTAGAGAGATAGGGAGGGGTGTAATAGCTGGAGGAGGTTACAGAAATAGGGAGTGTTGTAGGGGCAGGAGGATGTTACAGAGATAGGGAGGTGTGTAGGCGCTGGAGGTGGTTACAGAAATAAGTAGGGTTGCAGGGAGTTGGAGGAGGTTAGAGAGATAGGGTGGGTTGTTGGGGCTGGAGGAGGTTACAGAGATAGGGAGGGTTGTAGGGGCAGGAGGAGGCTACAGAGATAGGGATGGGTGTAGGGAGCTGGAGGAGTTTACAGAGATAGGGAGGGGTGTAGGAGCTGGAGGAGGTTATAGAGATAGGGAGGGGTGTTGGGGCTGGAGGAGGTTACAGATACAGGGAGTGGTGTAGGTGCTGGAGGAGGTTACAGAGATAGGGAGGGTTGTTGGGGCTGGAGGAGGTTACATAGATAGGGAGGGGTGTAGCGGCTGGAGGAGGTTACATAGATAGGGAGGGTTATAGGGGCTGGAGGAGTTTACAGAGATAGGTAGGGGTGTAGGGGCTGGAGGAGGTTACAGAGATAGGGAGGTTTGTAGGGTTTGGAGGAGGTTACAGAGATAGGGAGGGCTGAAGGGGCTGGAGGAGCTTACAGAGATAGGGAGGTGTGTCGGGAGAATGAGGAGTTTACAGAGATAGGGAGAGAAGAAGGGGTTGGAGAAGGTTACAGAGATAGGGAGGGGTGTAGTGGCTGGAGGAGCTTACAGAGATAGGGAGGGGTGTAGGGGCTGGAAGATGTTACAGAAATAGGGAGGGTTGTAGGGGCTGGAGGAGGTTACAGAGATAGGGAGTGTTGTAGGGGCTGGTGGAGGGTGCAGAGATAGGGAGGGGTGTAGGGGCTGGAGGAGGTTACAGAGATAGGGAGGGTTGTAGGGGCTGGAGGAGGTTACAGAGTTACAGAGGGGTGTAGGGGCTGGAGGAGGTTACAGAGATAGGGAGGGGCGTAGGGGCTGGAGGAGATTACAGAGAAAGGGATGGTTTTAGGGGCTGGAGGAGGTTACAGAGATATGGAGGGTTGTAGCACTGGAGAACATAACAGAGATAGGGAGGGTTTTAGGAGTTGGAGGAGGTTACAAAGATGGGGAGAGTTGTAGGGTCTCGAGGAGATTACAGAGAGTGTAGGTGTGTTGCGGCTGGAGGAGGTTACAGAGATAGGGAAGGGAGTAGGGGCTGGAGGAGGTTACAGAGATACGGAGGGGTGTAGGGGCTGGAGGAGGTTACAGAGATAGGGAGGCGTGTAGGGGTTGGAGAAGGTTACAGAGATAGGGAGGGGTGTAGGGGCTGGAGGAGGTTACAGAGATAGGGACGTTTTTAGGGTCTGGAGGAGGTTACAGAGATAGGGAGGAGTGTAGGGGCTGGAGGAGTTTACAGAGATAGGCAGGGATGTAGGGGCTGGAGGAGGTTAGAGAGATAGGGAGGGGTGTAATAGCTGGAGGAGGTTACAGAGATAGGGAGTATTGTAGGGGCTGGAGGAGGTTACAGAGATAGGGAGTATTGTAGGGGCTGGCGGATGTTACAGAGATAGGGAGGGGTGTAGTGGCTGGAGGAGGTTACAGAGATAGGGAGGGTTGTAGGGGCTGGAGGAGTTTACAGAGATAGGGAGGGTTTTAGGGGTTGGAGGAGGTTACAGAGTTAGGGAGGGTTGTAGTGGCTGGAGGAGGTTACAGAGATAGGGAGGGTTGTAGGGGCTAGAGGAGATTACAGAAAGGGTAGGTGTGTTGGGGCTGGAGGAGGTTACAGAGATAGGGAAGGGATTAGGTGCTGGAGGAGTTTACACAGATATAGATGATTGTAGGGGCTGGAGGAGGTTACAGAGATAGGGAGGGTGTAGGGGCTGGAGAAGGTTACAGAGATAGGGAGGGGTGTAGGGTCCGGAGGAGGTTACAGAGATAGGGAGGAGTGTAGGGGCTGGAGGAGGGTTACAGAGATAGGGAGTGTTGTAGTGGCTGGAGGAGGTTACAGAGATAGGGAGGGTGTAGGGGCTGGAGGTGGTTACAGAGATAGGGAGGAGTGTAGTTTCCGGAGGAGGTTACAGAGATAGGGAGGGGTGTAGGGTCTGGAGGAAGTTATAGAGATAGGGAGGGGTGTAGGGGCTGGAGGAGGTTACAGAGATAGGGAGTGGTGTAGGAGCTGGAGGAGGTGACAGAGACGGGGAGGGATGTAGGGGGTGGAGGAGTTTACAGAGATAGGGAGTGGTGTAGGTGCTGGAGGAGGGTTAAAGAGATGGGGAGGGATGTAGGGGCTGGAGGAGTTTACAGAGATAGGTAGGGTTGTAGGGGCTGGAGGATTTTACAGAGATAGGGAGGGGTTTAGGTGCTGGAGGTGGGTTACAGAGATAAGGAGGTTTGTAGGGGCTGGAGGAGTTTACAGAAATAGGGAGGGTTGTAGGGGCTGGAGGAGGTTACAGAGATAGGGAGTGTTGTAGGGGCTGGTGGAGGTTAAAGAGATATGTAGCGTTGTAGGGAGTTGGAGGAGGTTAGAGAGATAGGGAGGTTTGTAGGGACTGGAAGATGTTACAGAAATAGGGAGGGTTTTAGGGGCTGGAGGAGGTTACAGAGATAGGGAGTGTTGTAGGGGCTGGAGGAGGTTAAAGAGATATGTAGCATTGTAGGGAGTTGGAGGAGGTTAGAGAGATAGGGAGTGTTGTAGGGGCTGGAGGAGGTTACAGAGATAGGGAGGGATGTAGGGGCTGGAGGAGGTTACAGAGTTACAGAGGGGTGTAGGGGCTGGAGGAGGTTACAGAGATAGGGAGGGTGGTAGGGTCTAAAGGAGATTACAGAGATAGGGAGGGGTGTAGGGGCTGGAGGAGATTACAGAGATAGGGATGGTTTTAGGGGCTGGAGGAGGTTACAGAGATATGGAGGGTTGTAGCACTGGAGAACATAACAGAGATAGGAATGGTTTTAGGAGTTGGAGGAGGTTTCAAAGATGGGGAGAGTTGTAGGGGCTCGAGGAGATTACAGAAAGTGTAGGTGTGTTGCTGCTGGAGGAGATTACAGGGATAGGGAAGGGAGTAGGGGCTGGAGGAGGTTACAGAGATACGGAGGGGTGTAGGGGCTGCAGGAGGTTACAGAGAAAGGGAGGGTGTAGGGGCTGGAGAAGGTTACAGAGATAGGGAGGAGTGTAGCTTCCGGAGGAGGTTACAGAGATAGGGAGGGGTGTAGGTGCTGGAGGAGGGTTACAGTGATAGGGAGGGTTGTAGGGGCTGGAGCAGGTTACAGAGATAGGGAGTGTTGTAGGGGCTGGAGGAGGTTACAGAGATAGGGAGGAGTGTACGGGCTGGAGGAGTTTACAGAGATAGGGAGGGATGTAGGGGCTGGAGGAGGTTAGAGAGATAGGGAGGGGTGTAATGGCTGGAGGAGGTTATGGAGATAGGGAGGGGTGTAGGGGCTGGAGGAGTTTACAGAGATCGGGAGGTGTTTAGGGGCTGGAGGAGGTTACAGAGATAGGGAGGGGTGTAGGAGCTGGAGGAGGTTACAGAGATAGGGAGGGGTGTAGGGGCTGGAGGAGGATACAGAGTTATGGAGGGGTGTAGGAGCTGGAGGAGGTTACAGAGATAGGGAGGGGTGTAGGGGCTGGAGGAGGTTACAGAGATAGGGAGGGGCGTAGGGGCTGGAGGAGATTACAGAGATAGGGATGGTTTTAGGGGCTGGAGGAGGTTACAGAGATATGGAGGGTTGTAGCACTGGAGAACATAACAGAGATAGGAAGGGTTTTAGGATTTGGAGGAGGTTACAAAGATGGGGAGAGTTGTAGGGGCTCGAGGAGATTACAGAGAGTGTAGGTGTGTTGCGGCTGGAGGAGGTTACAGGGATAGGGAAGGGAGTAGGGGCTGGAGGAGGTTACAGAGATACGGAGGGGTGTAGGGGCTGGAGGAGGTTACAGAGATAGGGAGGGGTGTAGGCGGCTGCAGGAGGTTACAGAGATAGGGAGGGTGTAGGGGCTGGAGAAGGTTACAGAGATAGGGAGGAGTGTAGCTTCCGGAGGAAGCTACAGAGATAGGGAGGGGTGTAGGTGCTGGAGGAGGGTTACAGTGATAGGGAGGGTTGTAGGGGCTGGAGCAGGTTGCAGAGATAGGGAGTGTTGTAGGGGCTGGAGGAGGTTACAGAGATAGGGAGGGGTGTAGGGGCTGGAGGAGTTTACAGAGATAGGGAGGGATGTAGGGGCTGGAGGAGGTTACGGAGATAGGGAGGGGTGTAGGGGCTGGAGGAGTTTACAGAGATAGGGAGGGGTGTAGGGGCTGGAGGAGGTTACAGAGATAGGGAGGGGTGTAGGAGCTGGAGGAGGTTACAGAGATAGGGAGGGGTGTAGGGGCTGGAGGAGGACACAGAGTTATGGAGGTGTGTAGGAGCTGGAGGAGGTTACAGAGATAGGGAGGGGTGTAGGGGCTGGAGGAGGTTACAGAGATAGGGAGTGTTGTAGGGCCTGGAGGAGGTTACAGAGATAGGGAGGGGTGTAGGGGCTGGAGGAGATTACACAGATAAGGAGGGTTGTAGGGGCTGGAGGAGGTTACAGAGATAGGGAGGGGTGTAGGGGCTGGAGGAGGTTACACAGATAGGGAGGGTTGTAGGGGCTGGAGGAGGTTACAGAGATAGGGAGGGGTGTAGGGGCTGGAGGAGTTTACAGAGATAGGGAGGGGTGTAGGAG